>NC_084573.2:8020000-8167500 GCF_033978685.3 Nerophis lumbriciformis | reverse complement strand
CATGTTCCCACCTTTATGTCGCATGTTCCCACCTCCATGTCGCATGTTCCCACCTTCATGTCGCATGTTCCCACCTTTATGTCCCTTGTTCTCACCTTTATGTCGCTTTTTCCCACCTTTATGTCACAGGTTCCCACCTTTATGTCATATGTTCCCACATTTATGTCGCATGTTTTCACCTTTATGTTGCATGTTCCCACCTTTGTCACATGTTTTCACCTTAATGTCGCATGTTCCCACCTTCATGTTGCATGTTCCCACCTTCATGTTGCATGTCCCCACCTTTATATCGCATGTTCCCATCGTTTTGTCGCAGGTTCCCGCCTTCATGTTGCATGTTCCCGCCTTTATGTCGCATGTTTTCACCTTTTTGTCGCATTTTCCCACCTTTATGTCGCATCGCTTCACCTTTATGTCACATGTTCCCACCTTTATGTCACATGTTCCCACCTTTATCGTATGTTCCCACTTTTATCGTATGTTCCCACTTTTATGTCGCATGTTCCCACCTTTATGTCGCATGTTCCCACCTTTATGTTGCATGTTCCCACCTTTATGTCACATGTTCCCACCTTTATGTCACATGTTCCCACCTTTATGTCGCATGTTCCCACCTTTATGTCGCATGTTCCCACCTTTATGTCGCATGTTCCCACCTTTATGTTGCATGTTCCCACCTTTATGTCACATGTTCCCACCTTTATGTCGCATGTTCCCACCTTTATGTCGCATGTTCCCACTTTTATGTTGCATGTTCCCACCTTTATGTCGCATGTTTTCACCTTTATGTCGCATGTTCCCACTTTTATGTTGCATGTTCCCACCTTTATTTCGCATGTTCCCACCTTTATGTCACATGTTCCCACCTTTATGTCCCTTGTTCCCACCTTTATGTCACATGTTCCCACCTCTATATCGCATGTTCCCACCTTTATGTCGCATGTTCCCACCTTTATGTCGCATGTTCCTACCTTTATGTCCCTTGTTCCCACCTTTATGTCGCATGTTCCCACCTTTATGTCACATGTTCCCACCTTTATGTCGCATGTTCCCACCTTTATGTCGCATGTTCCCACCTTTATGTCGCATGTTCCCACCTCCATGTCGCATGTTCCCACCTTCATGTCGCATGTTCCCACCTTTATGTCCCTTGTTCTCACCTTTATGTCGCGTTTTCCCACCTTTATGTCACAGGTTCCCACCTTTATGTCATATGTTCCCACATTTATGTCGCATGTTTTCACCTTTATGTTGCATGTTCCCACCTTTGTCACATGTTTTCACCTTAATGTCGCATGTTCCCACCTTCATGTTGCATGTTCCCACCTTCATGTTGCATGTCCCCACCTTTATATCGCATGTTCCCATCGTTTTGTCGCAGGTTCCCGCCTTCATGTTGCATGTTCCCGCCTTTATGTCGCATGTTTTCACCTTTTTGTCGCATTTTCCCACCTTTATGTCGCATCGCTTCACCTTTATGTCACATGTTCCCACCTTTATGTCACATGTTCCCACCTTTATGTCACGTTCCCACCTTTATCGTATGTTCCCACTTTTATGTCGCATGTTCCCACCTTTATGTCGCATGTTCCCACCTTTATGTCGCATGTTCCCACCTTTATGTCGCATGTTCCCACCTTTATGTCGCATGTTCCCACTTTTATGTTGCATGTTCCCACCTTTATGTCGCATGTTTTCACCTTTATGTCGCATGTTCCCACTTTTATGTTGCATGTTCCCACCTTTATGTCGCATGTTCCCACCTTTATGTCACATGTTCCCACCTTTATGTCCCTTGTTCCCACCTTTATGTCACATGTTCCCACCTTTATGTCCCTTGTTCCCACCTTTATGTCACATGTTCCCACCTTTATGTCCCTTGTTCCCACCTTTATGTCACATGTTCCCACCTCTATATCGCATGTTCCCACCTTTATGTCGCATGTTCCCACCTTTATGTCCCTTGTTCCCACCTTTATGTCGCATGTTCCCACCTTTATGTCACATGTTCCCACCTTTATGTCGCATGTTCCCACCTTTATGTCAAATGTTCCCACCTTTATGTCGCATGTTCCCACCTTTATGTCGCATGTTCCCACCTCCATGTCGCATGTTCCCACCTTCATGTCGCATGTTCCCACCTTTATGTCCCTTGTTCTCACCTTTATGTCGCTTTTTCCCACCTTTATGTCACAGGTTCCCACCTTTATGTCATATGTTCCCACATTTATGTCGCATGTTTTCACCTTTATGTTGCATGTTCCCACCTTTGTCACATGTTTTCACCTTAATGTCGCATGTTCCCACCTTCATGTTGCATGTTCCCACCTTCATGTTGCATGTCCCCACCTTTATATCGCATGTTCCCATCGTTTTGTCGCAGGTTCCCGCCTTCATGTTGCATGTTCCCGCCTTTATGTCGCATGTTTTCACCTTTTTGTCGCATTTTCCCACCTTTATGTCGCATCGCTTCACCTTTATGTCACATGTTCCCACCTTTATGTCACATGTTCCCACCTTTATCGTATGTTCCCACTTTTATGTCGCATGTTCCCACCTTTATGTCGCATGTTCCCACCTTTATGTCGCATGTTCCCACCTTCATGTTGCATGTTCCCACCTTTATGTCATATGTTCCCACCTTTATGTCGCATGTTCCCACCTTTATGTCACGTTCCCACCTTTTTGTCGCATGTTCCCACCTTTATGTTGCATGTTCCCACCTTTACGTCACGTTACCACCTTTATGTCAAATGTTTCCACTTTTATGACGCATGTTCCCACCTTTACGTCACATGTTCCCACCTTTATGTCAAATGTTTCCACCTTTATGTCGCATGTTCCCACCTTTATGTCGCAAGCCTACACCTTTATGTCGCATGTTCCCACCTTTATGTCTTATGTGCCCACCTTTTTGTCGCATGTTCCCACTTTTATGTCAAATGTTTCCACCTTTATGTCGCATGTTCCCACCATTACGTCACATGTTCCCACCTTTATGTCAAATGTTTCCACCTTTCCGTCGCATGTTCCCACCTTTATGTCAAATGTTTCCACCTTTATGTCGCATGTTCCCACCTTTATGTCAAATGTTTCCACCTTTATGTCGCATGTTCCCACCTCTACGTCACATGTTCCCACCTTTATGTCAAATGTTTCCACCTTTCTGTCACATGTTCCCACCTTTATGTCAAATGTTTCCACCTTTCCGTCGCATGTTCCCACCTTTATGTCGCATGTTCCCACCTTTATGTCGCATGTTCCCACCTTTATGTCGCATGTTCCCACTTTTATGTTGCATGTTCCCACCTTTATGTCGCATGTTTTCACCTTTATGTCGCATGTTCCCACTTTTATGTTGCATGTTCCCACTTTTATGTTGCATGTTCCCACCTTTATGTCGCATGTTCCCACCTTTATGTCACATGTTCCCACCTTTATGTCCCTTGTTCCCACCTTTATGTCACATGTTCCCACCTTTATGTCCCTTGTTCCCACCTTTATGTCACATGTTCCCACCTTTATGTCCCTTGTTCCCACCTTTATGTCACATGTTCCCACCTCTATATCGCATGTTCCCACCTTTATGTCGCATGTTCCCACCTTTATGTCGCATGTTCCTACCTTTATGTCCCTTGTTCCCACCTTTATGTCGCATGTTCCCACCTTTATGTCACATGTTCCCACCTTTATGTCGCATGTTCCCACCTTTATGTCAAATGTTCCCACCTTTATGTCGCATGTTCCCACCTTTATGTCGCATGTTCCCACCTCCATGTCGCATGTTCCCACCTTCATGTCGCATGTTCCCACCTTTATGTCCCTTGTTCTCACCTTTATGTCGCTTTTTCCCACCTTTATGTCACAGGTTCCCACCTTTATGTCATATGTTCCCACATTTATGTCGCATGTTTTCACCTTTATGTTGCATGTTCCCACCTTTGTCACATGTTTTCACCTTAATGTCGCATGTTCCCACCTTCATGTTGCATGTTCCCACCTTCATGTTGCATGTCCCCACCTTTATATCGCATGTTCCCATCGTTTTGTCGCAGGTTCCCGCCTTCATGTTGCATGTTCCCGCCTTTATGTCGCATGTTTTCACCTTTTTGTCGCATTTTCCCACCTTTATGTCGCATCGCTTCACCTTTATGTCACATGTTCCCACCTTTATGTCACATGTTCCCACCTTTATCGTATGTTCCCACTTTTATCGTATGTTCCCACTTTTATGTCGCATGTTCCCACCTTTATGTCGCATGTTCCCACCTTTATGTTGCATGTTCCCACCTTTATGTCACATGTTCCCACCTTTATGTCACATGTTCCCACCTTTATGTCGCATGTTCCCACCTTTATGTCGCATGTTCCCACCTTTATGTCGCATGTTCCCACCTTTATGTTGCATGTTCCCACCTTTATGTCACATGTTCCCACCTTTATGTCGCATGTTCCCACCTTTATGTCGCATGTTCCCACTTTTATGTTGCATGTTCCCACCTTTATGTCGCATGTTTTCACCTTTATGTCGCATGTTCCCACTTTTATGTTGCATGTTCCCACCTTTATTTCGCATGTTCCCACCTTTATGTCACATGTTCCCACCTTTATGTCCCTTGTTCCCACCTTTATGTCACATGTTCCCACCTCTATATCGCATGTTCCCACCTTTATGTCGCATGTTCCCACCTTTATGTCGCATGTTCCTACCTTTATGTCCCTTGTTCCCACCTTTATGTCGCATGTTCCCACCTTTATGTCACATGTTCCCACCTTTATGTCGCATGTTCCCACCTTTATGTCAAATGTTCCCACCTTTATGTCGCATGTTCCCACCTTTATGTCGCATGTTCCCACCTCCATGTCGCATGTTCCCACCTTCATGTCGCATGTTCCCACCTTTATGTCCCTTGTTCTCACCTTTATGTCGCGTTTTCCCACCTTTATGTCACAGGTTCCCACCTTTATGTCATATGTTCCCACATTTATGTCGCATGTTTTCACCTTTATGTTGCATGTTCCCACCTTTGTCACATGTTTTCACCTTAATGTCGCATGTTCCCACCTTCATGTTGCATGTTCCCACCTTCATGTTGCATGTCCCCACCTTTATATCGCATGTTCCCATCGTTTTGTCGCAGGTTCCCGCCTTCATGTTGCATGTTCCCGCCTTTATGTCGCATGTTTTCACCTTTTTGTCGCATTTTCCCACCTTTATGTCGCATCGCTTCACCTTTATGTCACATGTTCCCACCTTTATGTCACATGTTCCCACCTTTATGTCACGTTCCCACCTTTATCGTATGTTCCCACTTTTATGTCGCATGTTCCCACCTTTATGTCGCATGTTCCCACCTTTATGTCGCATGTTCCCACCTTTATGTCGCATGTTCCCACCTTTATGTCGCATGTTCCCACTTTTATGTTGCATGTTCCCACCTTTATGTCGCATGTTTTCACCTTTATGTCGCATGTTCCCACTTTTATGTTGCATGTTCCCACCTTTATGTCGCATGTTCCCACCTTTATGTCACATGTTCCCACCTTTATGTCCCTTGTTCCCACCTTTATGTCACATGTTCCCACCTTTATGTCCCTTGTTCCCACCTTTATGTCACATGTTCCCACCTTTATGTCCCTTGTTCCCACCTTTATGTCACATGTTCCCACCTCTATATCGCATGTTCCCACCTTTATGTCGCATGTTCCCACCTTTATGTCCCTTGTTCCCACCTTTATGTCGCATGTTCCCACCTTTATGTCACATGTTCCCACCTTTATGTCGCATGTTCCCACCTTTATGTCAAATGTTCCCACCTTTATGTCGCATGTTCCCACCTTTATGTCGCATGTTCCCACCTCCATGTCGCATGTTCCCACCTTCATGTCGCATGTTCCCACCTTTATGTCCCTTGTTCTCACCTTTATGTCGCTTTTTCCCACCTTTATGTCACAGGTTCCCACCTTTATGTCATATGTTCCCACATTTATGTCGCATGTTTTCACCTTTATGTTGCATGTTCCCACCTTTGTCACATGTTTTCACCTTAATGTCGCATGTTCCCACCTTCATGTTGCATGTTCCCACCTTCATGTTGCATGTCCCCACCTTTATATCGCATGTTCCCATCGTTTTGTCGCAGGTTCCCGCCTTCATGTTGCATGTTCCCGCCTTTATGTCGCATGTTTTCACCTTTTTGTCGCATTTTCCCACCTTTATGTCGCATCGCTTCACCTTTATGTCACATGTTCCCACCTTTATGTCACATGTTCCCACCTTTATCGTATGTTCCCACTTTTATGTCGCATGTTCCCACCTGTATGTCGCATGTTCCCACCTTTATGTCGCATGTTCCCACCTTCATGTTGCATGTTCCCACCTTTATGTCATATGTTCCCACCTTTATGTCGCATGTTCCCACCTTTATGTCACGTTCCCACCTTTTTGTCGCATGTTCCCACCTTTATGTTGCATGTTCCCACCTTTACGTCACGTTACCACCTTTATGTCAAATGTTTCCACTTTTATGACGCATGTTCCCACCTTTACGTCACATGTTCCCACCTTTATGTCAAATGTTTCCACCTTTATGTCGCATGTTCCCACCTTTATGTCGCAAGCCTACACCTTTATGTCGCATGTTCCCACCTTTATGTCTTATGTGCCCACCTTTTTGTCGCATGTTCCCACTTTTATGTCAAATGTTTCCACCTTTATGTCGCATGTTCCCACCATTACGTCACATGTTCCCACCTTTATGTCAAATGTTTCCACCTTTCCGTCGCATGTTCCCACCTTTATGTCAAATGTTTCCACCTTTATGTCGCATGTTCCCACCTTTATGTCAAATGTTTCCACCTTTATGTCGCATGTTCCCACCTCTACGTCACATGTTCCCACCTTTATGTCAAATGTTTCCACCTTTCTGTCACATGTTCCCACCTTTATGTCAAATGTTTCCACCTTTCCGTCGCATGTTCCCACCTTTATGTCGCATGTTCCCACCTTTATGTCGCATGTTCCCACCTTTATGTCGCATGTTCCCACTTTTATGTTGCATGTTCCCACCTTTATGTCGCATGTTTTCACCTTTATGTCGCATGTTCCCACTTTTATGTTGCATGTTCCCACTTTTATGTTGCATGTTCCCACCTTTATGTCGCATGTTCCCACCTTTATGTCACATGTTCCCACCTTTATGTCCCTTGTTCCCACCTTTATGTCACATGTTCCCACCTTTATGTCCCTTGTTCCCACCTTTATGTCACATGTTCCCACCTTTATGTCCCTTGTTCCCACCTTTATGTCACATGTTCCCACCTCTATATCGCATGTTCCCACCTTTATGTCGCATGTTCCCACCTTTATGTCGCATGTTCCTACCTTTATGTCCCTTGTTCCCACCTTTATGTCGCATGTTCCCACCTTTATGTCACATGTTCCCACCTTTATGTCGCATGTTCCCACCTTTATGTCAAATGTTCCCACCTTTATGTCGCATGTTCCCACCTTTATGTCGCATGTTCCCACCTCCATGTCGCATGTTCCCACCTTCATGTCGCATGTTCCCACCTTTATGTCCCTTGTTCTCACCTTTATGTCGCTTTTTCCCACCTTTATGTCACAGGTTCCCACCTTTATGTCATATGTTCCCACATTTATGTCGCATGTTTTCACCTTTATGTTGCATGTTCCCACCTTTGTCACATGTTTTCACCTTAATGTCGCATGTTCCCACCTTCATGTTGCATGTTCCCACCTTCATGTTGCATGTCCCCACCTTTATATCGCATGTTCCCATCGTTTTGTCGCAGGTTCCCGCCTTCATGTTGCATGTTCCCGCCTTTATGTCGCATGTTTTCACCATTTTGTCGCATTTTCCCACCTTTATGTCGCATCGCTTCACCTTTATGTCACATGTTCCCACCTTTATGTCACATGTTCCCACCTTTATCGTATGTTCCCACTTTTATCGTATGTTCCCACTTTTATGTCGCATGTTCCCACCTTTATGTCGCATGTTCCCACCTTTATGTCGCATGTTCCCACCTTCATGTTGCATGTTCCCACCTTTATGTCATATGTTCCCACCTTTATGTCGCATGTTCCCACCTTTATGTCACGTTCCCACCTTTTTGTCGCATGTTCCCACCTTTATGTTGCATGTTCCCACCTTTACGTCACGTTACCACCTTTATGTCAAATGTTTCCACTTTTATGACGCATGTTCCCACCTTTACGTCACATGTTCCCACCTTTATGTCAAATGTTTCCACCTTTATGTCGCATGTTCCCACCTTTATGTCGCAAGCCTACACCTTTATGTCGCATGTTCCCACCTTTATGTCTTATGTGCCCACCTTTTTGTCGCATGTTCCCACTTTTATGTCAAATGTTTCCACCTTTATGTCGCATGTTCCCACCATTACGTCACATGTTCCCACCTTTATGTCAAATGTTTCCACCTTTCCGTCGCATGTTCCCACCTTTATGTCAAATGTTTCCACCTTTATGTCGCATGTTCCCACCTTTATGTCAAATGTTTCCACCTTTATGTCGCATGTTCCCACCTCTACGTCACATGTTCCCACCTTTATGTCAAATGTTTCCACCTTTCTGTCACATGTTCCCACCTTTATGTCAAATGTTCCTTTTTCATCAGACTTTTTGGAACGGGTAACTAAAAGAAAAGGAGGTAGAATAGTTTCTAAAAGACTGCTCCCTTCAAAGGGCTGTCGGACTTCCAATCATTCACAAGCTTCCTCCTTTTTGGAACAGCAGCGTGGCCCCAGCACCTGAATGCATCACAGAGGAGTATGACTGATGATGAGAGTGTCTGGGGCAGATGTGCAGTACAACCCCAGCGAGCATGAGCAGCAGTGTTTAGTCACGGCGCTCCCAGCATGCTTTGGGAAGTAAGTGTCACAAGTTAAAATCCCTGCTGGGAATTTAAATGAGTAATTTTTTTTTTCTGCGCTCTCGTAAGAAGGAGGTCACATGTTGGCGTTGCTGCACTTGGAGTGTACGTACTGTACGTGAAGGTTAGAACAATGAGTGAGAATGTGGTCCTGTGTGCTGCAAAGACCAAACAGACAAGCTGCAACAAGACTCTTCTGAAGTTTACACCTTTTTTTTTTTTTTTATAAGATAAGCACTGATGCACTTTTGTTTTCATTCTTTACCAACACACTTGTAAACTTTTCCACCACACTTCTGCGGGCACCAGTTCAGCCCAGAGGTGAAAGGCTGTGCCTCTATTTGCACACAATAAACTTTCATTTGTAGTCACGGTAAAAAGTACAGTAAAGAAGTACCTTGGTGTTTGCTATTAAATCCCTTCCTGATTTGCATGAAAACCGAAGCAATTCCCCCCCCAAAATAATATAAATTCCAATTATTCTACTCCAATGTGCAAAAATATGTACTCAAAACACATTTTATAGAGGATAATTATAGTTGTACAAATAGAAAACAATGGAATGTACAGTAAATATACTATATATACACACATATAAACATACATATATACATACATATACAGTGATGGCGCTAGGAATTTTCAAAGTGGGGTCCCAGGGACCCCATCAAGTCATAAAAATGGGGTTCCACAGTAAATTTTTGGGGTCCCACTTTTTTGTAAGCGTTTTGAAAACAAAATGATAAACGTATGCATTATCCTGTTATATCTCACATTCTATATTGTGCTTTGGAAAAATGTTGTTGCAAACGTTACGAAATTCATAAAAAAAATAATACAAAAGAAAACACTTTTTTATGCATATGTAAATAAGAAAGTGTACGGGAAAGTTTGTTACTTTGAAGTCGACCAATAAAAACCGCAATAAACAGGGACAAAAATTTGACTCAGCAAATATAAACAAAACAAAACAACGGCGAAAATTGAAGAAAAATTGGAGTTTTGACCCGGAGAAGGCAAAAAAAACAAAAAAACTGCGTCCCGTTTCTGATTTCAATGCGTAAAAAGACCCAAAAAGTGTATTAACGCCAACAGTGCATATATATATATATATATATATATATATATATATATATATATATATATATATATATATATATATATACATATACATACATAAATAATGTGTATGTATATATCTACATATATATGTATATATTTAGAGGGGGGGGGGGGTTACCCACATTTGCGGTCCTCTCCAAGGTTTCTCATAGTCATTCACATCGACGTCCCACTGGGGTTAGTTTTTCCTTGCCCTTATGTGGGCTCTGTACCGAGGATGTCGTTGTGGCTTGTGCAGCTCTTTGAGACACTTGTGATTTAGGGCTATATAAATAAACATTGATTGATTGATTGATTGATATATCTACATATACACTACCGTTCAAAAGTTTGGGGTCACATTGAAATGTCCTTATTTTTGAAGGAAAAGCACTGTACTTTTCAATGAAGATAACTTTAAACTAGTCTTAACTTTAAAGAAATACACTCTATACATTGCTAATGTGGTAAATGACTATTCTAGCTGCAAATGTCTGGTTTTTGGTGCAATATCTACATAGGTGTATAGAGGCCCATTTCCAGCAACTATCACTCCAGTGTTCTAATGGTACAATGTGTTTGCTCATTGGCTCAGAAGGCTAATTGATGATTAGAAAACCCTTGTGCAATCATGTTCACACATCTGAAAACAGTTTAGCTCATTACAGAAGCTACAAAACTGACCTTCCTTTGAGCAGATTGAGTTTCTGGAGCATCACTTTTGTGGGGTCAATTAAACGCTCAAAATGGCCAGAAAAAGAGAACTTTCATCTGAAACTCGACAGTCTATTCTTGTTCTTAGAAATGAAGGCTATTCCATGTGAGAAATTGCTAAGAAATTGAAGATTTCCTACAACGGTGTGTACTACTCCCTTCAGAGGACACCACACACAGGCTCTAACCAGAGTAGAAAAAGAAGTGGGAGGCCGTGTTGCACAACTGAGCAAGAAGATAAGTACATTAGAGTCTCTAGTTTGAGACACAGACGCCTCACAGGTCCCCAACTGGCATCTTCATTAAATAGTACCCGCAAAACACCAGTGTAACATCTACAGTGAAGAGGCGGTTGCGGGATTCTGGGTTTCATGGCAGAGTGGCAAAGAAAAAGCCATATCTGAGACTGGCCAATAAAAGACAAAGATTAAGATGGGCAAAAGAACACAGACATTGGACAGAGGAAGACTGGAAAAAAGTGTTGTGGACGGATGAATCCAAGTTTGAGGTGTTTGGATCACAAAGAAGAACGTTTGTGAGACGCAGAACAACTGAAAAGATGCTGGAAGAATACCTGACGCCGTCTGTTAAGCATGGTGGAGGTCATGTGATGGTCTGGGGTTGCTTTGGTGCTGGTAAGGTGGGAGATTTGTACAGAGTAAAAGGGATTCTGAATGAGGAAGGCTATCACTCCATTTTGCAACGCCATGCCATACCCAGTGGACAGCGCTTGATTGGAGCCAATTTCATCCTACAACAGGACAATGACCCAAAACACACCTCCAAATTGTGCAAGAACTATTTCGAGAAGAAGCAGGCAGCTGGTATTCTATCGGTAATGGAGTGGCCAGCGCAGTCACCAGATCTGAACCCCATTGAGCTGTTGTGGGAGCAGCTTGACCGTATGGTACGCAAGAAGTGCCCATCCAACCAATCCAACTTGTGGGAGCTGCTTCTAGAAGCGTGGGGTGCAATTTCTCCAGATTACCTCAACAAATTAACAGCTAGAATGCCAAAGGTCTGCAATGCTGTAATTGCTGCAAATGGAGGATTCTTTGACGAAAGCAAAGTTTGATGTAAAAAAAATCTTATTTCAAATACAAATCATTATTTCTAACCTTGTCAATGTCTTGACTCTATTTTCTATTCATTTCACAATGTATGATGGTGAATAAGTGTGACTTTTCATGGAAAACACAAAATTGTTTGGGTGATCCCAAACTTTTGAACGGTATATATATATGTATATATATATACAGTATACAGTGTATGTGTATTAGAGATGCGCGGATAGGCAATTATTTCATCCGCAACCGCATCACAAAAGTCGTCAACCATCCGCCATCCACCCGTTTCTAACATTTAATCAAAACCGCACCCGCCTGCACCCGCCCGTTGTTATATATCTAATATAGACGATGCAAGGCATTAGTGAGGTTATAAAGCTTTTGCCTGTTAAAGAAAGGAGACTGATCCAATTCAGTAGAGACATTCAATGCGTGCCACGCTGTCACGGCCCAGACGCACACCAGTGCGCAATCATCTGGGAGCCGCGCTGAGCGCACCTCCAAGCGCGTGGAGGTGCGATGTCCCTCGCACCCGCGGCGGCTCCACCCGGGCTCGCGCCCGAGGCTTCAGCGCGCACCGCGGCGGCCATCCTACTCGTCGCGGCCTAGCCCTCGCGGCTCTCGCTGCCGGCGACGGCCAGGTATGGGCCCGACGCTCCAGCGCCATCCATTTTCAGGGCTACTTGATTCGGCAGGTGGGTTGTTACACACTCCTTAGCGGGTTCCGACTTCCATGGCCACCGTCCTGCTGTCTATATCAACCAACACCTTTTCTGGGGTCTGATGAGCGTCGGCATCGGGCGCCTTAACCCGGCGTTCGGTTCATCCCGCAGCGCCAGTTCTGCTTACCAAAAGTGTCCCACTCAGCTCACCAGGGTGAGCCCCACCCCTTTCGTGAGCGCACTGCGTGCGGAGTGACCCCTGTTACGCGCCCCCGGCAACGGGGGTGGCGGGCAGGTAAGCTGCGTACCTGCTGCGTGTGACGCCGGCGGACGAGGCGGGGTGTCGGTGCGGTGGGCGCGGTGGTGACCCTGGACGTGCGTCGGGCCCTTCTCGCGGATCACCTCAGCTACGGCTCCCGGTGGGGCCCGGACCCCGGCGAGGCGTCCCTTCTCCGCTCCGTAAAAGTGTCCATCTCTGTTTTTTTTCTTCTTCTGTTGTGGCATATGCTGCAGGTGCCTGCTCATTTTTCGTATGTGGGTAACAACATTTAACTATGTATATATATTTCCGAATTGGTTTAACTGCCACCCGCCTGAATCTATTTAAAATCTAATTTTTTTTTATTTCAACCGCCCGACCCGATCCGCGGATAAAATCTAATTTTTTTTTATTTCAACTGCCCGACCCGCGGATAATCCGCGGACTCCGCGGTGGTGTCCGCAAACCGCGCATCTCTAATGTGTATATATATATATATATATATATATATGTGGCCCTGCGATGAGGTGGCGACTTGTCCGGGGTGTACCCCGCCTGCCGCCCGATTGTAGCTGACATAGGCTCCAGCGCCCCCCCGCGACCCCGAAGGGAATAAACGGTAGTAAATGGACGGATGTATATATGTATGTATATATATGTATATACACTATATTGCCAAAAGTATTTGGCCACCCATCCAAATGATCAGAATTATGGTGTGGGGTTGTTTTTCAGGAGCTGGGCTTGGCCCCTTAGTTCCAGTGAAAGGAACTTTGAATGCTCCAGGATACCAAAACATTTTTGGACAATTCCATGCTCCCAATCTTGTGGGAACAGCTTGAAGCGGGCCCCATTCCTCTTTCAACATGACAAAATCCATAAAGACATGGATGACAGAGTCCCGTGTGGATGAACTTGACTGGCCTGAACGGAGACTGAGAGCCAGGCCTTCTCCACCACCAACATCAGTGTGTGACCTCACCAAATGCGCTTTTGGAAGAATGGTGGAAAATTCCTATAAAGACACTCCGCAACCTTGTGGACAGCCTTCCCAGAAGAGCTGAAGCTGTAATAGCTGCAAAAGGTCATATTGAACCCTATGGGTTAGGAATGGGATGGCACTTCAAGTTCATATGTGAGTCAAGGCAGGTGGCCAAATACTTTTGGCAATATAGTGTATATGTATATGTATAATTCCGATGTATTACTCTGTCATTTTCAGCAGACTGAATTGCAAAAGGATTAAACCCCCTTTGCAGTATATAAGACGTGTAATTGTTGACATTATCATCGTGTTTCCACGACCAGGACGAAAAAAAACCTCGGATTCAGGAGGAACAGTGTGGTTTTCGTCCTGGTCGTGGAACTGTGGACCAGCTCTATACTCTCGGCAGGGTCCTTAAGGGTGCATGGGAGTTTGCCCAACCAGTCTACATGTGCTTTGTGGACTTGGAGAAGGCATTCGACCGTGTCCCTCGGGAAGTCCTGTGGGGAGTGCTCAGAGAGTATGGGGTATCGGACTGTCTGATTTTGGCAGTCCGCTCCCTGTATGATCAGTGTCAGAGCTTGGTCCGCATTGCCGGCAGTAAGTCGGACACGTTTCCAGTGAGGGTTGGACTCCGCCAAGGCTGCCCTTTGTCACCGATTCTGTTCATAACCTTTATGGACATAATTTCTAGGCGCAGTCAAGGCGTTGAGGGGATCCGGTTTGGTGGCTGCAGGATTAGGTCTCTGCTTTTTGCAGATGATGTGGTCCTGATGGCTTCATCTGGCCAGGATCTTCAGCTCTCGCTGGATCGGTTCGCAGCCGAGTGTGAAGCGACTGGGATGAGAATCAGCACCTCCAAGTCCGAGTCCATGGTTCTTGCCCGAAAAAGGGTGGAATGCCATCTTCGGGTTGGGGAGGAGACCCTGCCCCAAGTGGAGGAGTTCAAGTACCTCGGAGTCTTGTTCACGAGTGAGGGAAGAGTGGATCGTGAGATCGACAGGCGGATCGGTGCGGCATCTTCAGTAATGCGGACGCTGTATCGATCCGTTGTGGTGAAGAAGGAGCTGAGCCGGAAGGCAAAGCTCTCAATTTACCGGTCGATCTACGTTCCCATCCTCACCTATGGTCATGAGCTTTGGGTTATGACCGAAAGGACAAGATCACGGGTACAAGCGGCCAAAATGAGTTTCCTCCGCCGGGTGGCGGGGCTCTCCCTTAGAGACAGGGTGAGAAGCTCTGTCATCCGGGGGGAGCTCAAAGTAAAGCCGCTGCTCCTCCACATCGAGAGGAGCCAGATGAGGTGGTTCGGACATCTGGTCAGGATGCCACCCGATCGCCTCCCTCGGGAGGTGTTTAGGGCACGTCCGACCGGTAGGAGGCCACGGGGAAGACCCAGGACACGTTGGGAAGACTAAGTCTCCCGGCTGGCCTGGGAACGCCTCGGGATCCCCCGGGAGGAGCTGGACGAAGTGGCTGGGGAGAGGGAAGTCTGGGCTTCTCTGCTTAGGCTGCTGCCCCCGCGACCCGACCTCGGATAAGCGGAAGAAGATGGATGGATGGATCATCGTGTTTCCATTGGGAAACTCAAATGTTGCTTCTGACATTAGAAACGACACTCGTCCCAAAAATGTGGACTCCACTTCTTCTTGTTGACCGAAGCAGGATAGGCCAAGAAGGCAGAAACTCTGCTTGACCCGTGGAGCCCCCGAACTCCCCCCCCCCCCTACCCCGGCCATCGCCCCGGAGAGTTGATAGCTCGCACCTTCCAGGAGGAAGACGGCGTTTGATGGGCTGACAACTCGCTGACAGACTCGAGTGCGCTCTTCAGCGGCGAGTGCACATAGCAGGCAGCCGGTCAGGCCTGCACTGCACTTAGGCTCACTGGACCCCCCAGGCGCACCCATATTTATGTTAAACTGATTTATGCGAGCCAGTAATAACCTGTGATTAATCATGATTAATCCAAATTCAAAAGTGTAATTTATCATATTTAAAAATATATATATTTTGACAATGTCACGACGGGGGGGGGGGGGGTCGCAAACGGACACTCCGGACAGGACTTGCAGGTAGGAACATGATTTAACGAGGTACAAAACAGAAAACAAAGCGAAGGAACAAGGTGCCGATCGCACTTGAGGCTAAGGCAAAGACTTTTAGCGCGGGAAACATGGAACTTCACGAAACTGTGGCATGAAACAAAGAAAACTTACAGAGACACGGCATGAAGCGAACAACTAGCATAAACTATGGCATGGAACAAGCAAGACTTACTTGGCAAGGCATGAGGTAAATACTTAGCATAAACTATGGCATCGCATGAAACAAACAATGACGCCAGGCCGACTGACTCGCAAAGGCAGGCTTAAATAATGACTCTTGATTAGAGCCAGGTAAGCGTCCCGAACACAAGAGGCAGGTGAAACTAATACACAACCATGGCATGGAACAAACAAGACTTACTTGGCAAGGCATGAGGTAAACACTTAGCATAAACTATGGCATCGCATGACACAAACAATGACGCCAGGCCGACTGACTCGCAAAGGCAGGCTTAAATAATGTCTCTTGATTAGAGCCAGGTAAGCGTCCCGAACACAAGAGGCAGGTGAAACTAATACGCAACCATGGCAACCAAAACAAACAAGAGTGCAAAAAAAACAGGAACTATTGGAGTCCAAAACTAACAGAACATAACATAACAAAAACACGATCCGGACCACGGATCATGACAGACAACACGAATTAAAATACCGTATTTTCCAGATCATAAGGCGCACTGCAGACGAATGGTCTATTTTTGATCTTTTTTCCATATATAAGGAGTCATATTATTATTATTTTTTTCTAAATGTAAAACACTTCCTTGTGGTTTACATAACATGTAAACCACAACACCATAACATGTAAATTCCTAGTTTGTGAACCCGTTCTCAAACAATGGCAATAAAAACTATTCTGATTCTAAATCTTATTCTGATGTAATGGTGGTTCTTTGGTCAAAATGTTGCATGGATGATGTTTTACAGATCATCTTCAAGCCGCTTTTTGACAGTCGCTTCCGGATGCGTCGTTTTGTGGGCGGTCTTATTTACGTGGCTCACCTTCGGCAGCGTCTTTTCCCCGTCATCTTTGTTGTAGCGGTGTAGCGTGCAAGGACGGGAGTGGAAGAAGTGTCAAAAGATGGCGCTAACTGTTTTAATGACATTCAGACTTTACTTCAATCAATAACAGAGCAGCATCTCCTCTTCCGAAATGTGTCCCGTGGAAAACCGTCCAACCGGAACTCTCCAATAACTAAAGTTCCTTGGGTGAATAATGTAAACTCACTACACCGGTATGTTTTAGCACTTTCATGGAGAGTTTACTGACGGATATAAGTAAGAACTTTACATCCATCCATCCATCCATTTCCTACCGCTTATTCCCTTTTGGGGTCGCGGGGGGCACTGGAGCCTATCTCAGCTACAATCGGGCGGAAGGCGGTGTACACCCTGGACAAGTCGCCACCTCATCGCAAGGCCAACACAGATAGACAGACAACATTCACACTCACATTCACACACTAGGGCCAATTTAGTGTTGCCAATCAACCTATCCCCAGGTGCATGTCTCCAACCGGAACTCTCCAATAACTAAAGTTCCTTGGGTGAATAATGTAAACTCACTACACCGGTATGTTTTAGCACTTTCATGGAGAGTTTACTGACGGATATAAGTAAGAACTTTACACTGCTTTATAATAGAAATGGCAACAGCGGAGGATGAATGTCCCATAACAAGAAGATAGAGAAAAAGAAGAAGCTTATCAACTACGGACTACAAAGGCGGATGCGCACAATTTTTCAGGATTTATGCAGATCCCAAACACAGATCAGCAGGTACCAGAAGGTAAGAAAAGTTCCTTTTGCATAATATTTCAAAACAAAACACCAGATAATATGTTTTACCTTATACGGTGCGGCTTCATAGCGCGACAAAGTCGTACTAAAACATTTTGATGGATTTTTGAGCGCCGTGTATAATGTTCTATATTCTCAATGGAACATATAAAATGTTAGTGTTGTTTACTTGAGTCATATTGCCATCACAAGCATCTCTTATGTTTGACTGCCATCTACTGGTCACACTTATCATTACACCATATACCAAATAAAATGGCTTCGAGGTGGGTAAGCTCAACCAAACGTATTCTTTACGTTAGGCGCACCGGGTTATAAGAAAAAACCCGGTGAGAAAAAAAATATTTTAAGTGCGCCTTATAGTTGTCATGATCCGTGGCCCGGATCATGTGTTGTTATATTCTGTTAGTTTTGGACTCCCTGAGTTCCTGTTTTTGTGCACCCTTGTTTGTTTTTAGTTACCATAGGTGCTTATTGTTTCCACCTCTCTCTGATTGGTGCTCGGGACGCTCACCTGTTTCCCGAGCACTAATCAGAGGGACTATTTAATCCTGCCTTTGCCGGTCAGTCGGGCTGGCTTTTTTTTTTGTTATATGCAACCTGTTACGTTGATTCCTGCTCTAAGTTTTTTCCTTAGTTTCCCGTGCGATCGGCACGCATCCCTTTTGTTTGTTTTCTGTTTTTGGTACTATGCGTTATTTGTTGATGATTAAATCATGTTCCTACCTGCACGCCTTGTCCGGAGTGGTCCGTCTGCATCCCGGGAGAACGAACCCCGCAGTAAGCTCCGTTGTGACTATAGTCCGGAAAATACGGTACCACCGTTGTTTGTTTGCGCTGGTTTCTGCTTTAAAAAAAATATATGTTTCTGCTATTAATTTATTATTTAGTGTTGTAATTGTAATTATGAATGAAAGCTGCGAGCAGCATTGAACAGATCCTCTCCCTTGCCTGACTCTTGTGGTCACGTCCTTCCCGAAGCCCTGACCCACCACCAAAAATTTCAGGAATGCTAGCATGTTGACAGCTAACATGGGTCAGTTACCAGGTTATCTGACTCTGAGGTGCAGCTAGCATTTGTTATGTGGCTCTGAAGTGAACCGCTGTAAAAATAGCTGAACAAATTAGCATGCTAAAGTTAGCATGCTAGCATGTTAACGTTTGCGTGCTAACAGTTAGCAGGTGTCAAGTACCAGGTTATATGAATTTGAGGTGTTCGGTTGAAATATTGGCTCATTTCAGCAAGACAATGCCAAGCCACGTGTTACAACAGCGTGGCTTCGTAGTAAAAGAGTGCAGGTACTAGACTGGCCTGCCTGTAGTCCAGACCTGTCTCCCATTGAAAATGTGTGGCGCATTATGAAGCCTAAAAACGACAACAGCGACCCCAGACTGTTGAACAACTTAAGCTGTACATCAAGCAAGAATGGGAAAGAATTCCACCTTCAAAAATTGGTCTGCTCAGTTCCCAAACATTTACTGAGTGTTGTTAAAAGGAAAGGCAATGTAACACAGTGGTAAAAATTCCCCTGTGTCAACTTTTTTGCAATGTGTTGCTGCCTTGAAATTCTAAGTTAATGATTATTTGCAAAAAAAAAAAAAAGTTTCTCAGTTCGAACATTAAATATCTTGTCTTTGCAGTCTATTCAATTGAATATTGTCATGACTAGGTCCTGGGTGTTTGCTTTTCCGGGATGCAACGGAAAGTTGGCTCGGGCGAGACGGGAATGTAAATACATGATTTATTTAATATATCAAAATAAAGTACAAACGAAAAGCGCGCACAGTGGCGGAGAACAAACTATGAAACCAAAAGACTATAGCATTAATAAACAAAACTTACTTGGCATGGACTAAAAGGAGCAGCATGAACGATGGACATGAAATCAAGTGTCAGAAATGTGCAGAGCATAATTGTGGGATGTCACCAGAAAGACAAACTGAAAACAATGAACTTAAATACTACAGACATGATTAACGAAAACAGGTGCGTGACTCAAAACGTGAAACAGGTGCGTGACGTGACAGGTGAAAACTAATGGTTGCTATGGTGACAAAACAAAAGTGCACAAAAAGTCCAAAAACAAAACCGAACATGACCAAAACAAAAACATGATCACACAGACATGACAAATATAAGTTGAAAATGATTTGCAAATCATTGTATTCTGTTTTTATTTACCATTTACACAACGTGCCAACTTCACTGGTTTTGGGTTTTGGAAAATGTAAACTCATTGCTATTCTTTCTGTGGAAGAGAAGGGGGCGTAAAGGGGGGCGCGGTGCGATGCGATGCCAGGAGAACATGCTTTATCAGTATCATGCTTTAAGCCTCAGTGCACTACAAAATGTGCTCATTGCAGTGAATATTCCTGACTTTCCTCATTTTGTTTAGAAAAAACAACAACTAATTGTTTTACTAATGTTGCTGATGATCAATATGAATGTATTATTATTTATTGAGTTTATTTAATTTATTTTTCAGTTTTAAATGTTTCAAGTAGGTCAAAAATGTTTACAAATTAAATAAGGAATTTTTTTTTCCAGGCAATTTGATGCATTTTTAATCTTTTCTGCTACAGTCTAAAAAAAACTATGTAAATAAAGTTATTCTTTGTTGTAGGTTCATCTTTTTTTCTTCAATTATAATAAGGATACAATGTTATGCAGAGGTGTACTTATAACAATTTTATCTTGTCCAGAGTGTACCCCACCTACCGCCCAAATGCAGCTGAGATAGGCTAGATCAGGGGTCGGCAACCCGCGGCTCCTGAGCCGCATGCGGCTCTTTGATCACTCTGATGCGGCTCAGCTGCATACTTGACGACCCTCCCGATTTTCCCGGGAGATTTCTGGATTTCGGTGCCTCTCTCCGATTTTCACCCTAACAATTATAATAAGGGCGTGCCATGATTGTACAGCATTTAGCGCCCTCTACAATCTGTACAGATAGCGTCCCAGCCCAGCCTTTTGTTATTTGCATCTTCTGCTTGCATGCGTAAGTGACAGCAAGGCATACTTGGTCAACAGCCACACAGGTTACACTGACGGTAGCCATATAAAAAAACTTTAAGACTCTTACTAATAATGCGCCACACTTTGAACCAAAACCAAACAAGAATGACAAACACATTTTGGGAGAACATCTGCACCTTAACACAACATAAACGCAACAGAACAAATACCCAGAATCCCATGCAGCCCTGACTCTTCCGGGCTACATTATACACCCCTGCTACCACCAAACCCCGCCCCCACCCCAACCCTGCTCCCCCACACATCAACCCCCCGGGGTTTGGTAGCGGGGGGTGTATAATGTAGCCCGGAAGAGTTAGGGCTGCATGGGATTCTGGGTATTTGTTCTGTTGTGTTTATGTTGTGTTACGGTGCAGATGTTCTCCCGAAATGTGTTTGTTATTCTTGTTTTATGTGGGTTCACAGTGTGGCGCGTTCTTAGTAAGAGTGTTAAAGTTTTTTATACCGCCACCGTCAGTGTAACCTGTGTGGTTGTTGACCAAGTATGCCTTGCTGTCACACACGTGAGCAAGCAGAAGCCCCATACAACGTGTGGCTAGACCGGCACGTTGGTTGTAGTGGGTGCTAAATGCTGTACCTTCACGGCACGTTCGAGGGAATAGTTGCCTCGTATTTCGTAGTCTGTCGGAAAAATCGGGAGGATTGACAAGTATGACGCTCTCATATAAAACTCGCGGGCCGCACTAACATTCAATTTTCAAATCAAGGTGTGGGCCGCATGTCTCAGACCCTTGGCTTAAACATAGCACAAAGCAAAAAAAAAACTTTGTATGCAATGTTATTTCATTTTAAATTACAAAAGATTTTTGTGGCTCCCATTGTTTTCTTTAATTTGTGAAAATGGTCAAAATGGCTCTTTGAGTGGTAAAGGTTGCCGAACCCTGGGCTAGATAGATAGGACAAGCGGTAGAAAATGGATGGATAGACAACTGATACTATTTATAGTTGTGGTAGGGGGACACAAAATGCTTTCTCCTCTCTAGGAGGGGCAGAAAATAATTGAGAAGCACTGATCTAAAGTGGTGTAATGACAGTTTAATTGAGAAAGAGTGCCAGGCTCCGCCCACTATAAATAAGTAGAAATAATTACTGACCAATCCGGAACTTCAGGGTGTCATCATAATCATCATTTGATCAAAATCTGAATCCACACTAACGTCTGGTGCCTTTGTGGCGTACCATCCCATCAAAGTTTGGCGCCGTGCCACGCCCACATTTTATGGCATAGAACAAATTATTCACATTTTACCATAAACCAGTTTACTATCTGTCTGATCATCTAAAGGGATGTAATGACATTTTAAATGATGATGGCGAGGAGCCGTTTTTGCCCCGAGGCTCCGCCCACTATGAATAGGTACGTACAGGTACTGACCCATACGGCACTTCAGGGTGTCATCATCATCATTTGTACCAATTATGATTAAGATATGAATTTGTCAAGTCGAGTTATTCAAGTTTTGTCTTGTTGAAAATGTTGTGGCGAGCCCTCGGATCAAAGTTTGACTCCATGCCCCGCCCACATCCAATGACGCAGGCAAATTTCCTTCACGATTCATCATCCCCCATCTGTCTAGTATCTTTCATCTTAATTGGGGCTTATTTGTCACGGCGCGGACTCGAACCCGCGTTCCTCCTGCGACTGAGTGTCACAGTTCCTCCTCTGGCTGCTCGCCCGGACACGCCCCCGCTCACGCTGAGCGCAGCACGTCCACGCAGCAGCAAGCTTGCGGACGATCGCGAATCAGCGCACCTGGACCTGATGAGAGGGAGCTGTATAAAGGACCGGTGGACCCAAGGACCCATGCGGGAACTTAGTTCTCTATTGTGTACCTGCTTTCCCCGAGTTTTCCCGTCGTGATCTCTTGTCGTTCCCCTCTGGATTCTGACTGCCTCCCTCGTTCCTCGACCCCTGCTCGGACACGGACTACGCTGCCTAGCCCCTATCCTCGACCCTCGCCTGGACCCGCCTGCTTATTGACGACGTTTAATCAATGTTGGGTTCTGACGTTGATTTGACCATTGAAAGTTGGTCATTTTCCAACCAATATTCTACAACACAAATACAACGTTGAAACAACATGCTTTTTGATTACATTTATTCAATGTCAGGTTGTGACGTTGATTCGACCATTGAAATTTGGTCACTTACCAACCAATATTCTACAACACAAATACAATGTTGGACCAAACATACCTTTTCACAACGTTTAATCAATGATGGGTTCTGACGTTGATTTGACCATTGAAATTTAGTCATTTACCAACCAATATTCTACAAACCCCGTTTCCATATGAGTTGGGAAATTGTGTTAGATGTAAATATAAACGGAATACAATGATTTGCAAATCCTTTTCAACCCATATTCAGTTGAATATGCTACAAAGACAACATATTTGATGTTCAAACTGATAAACAATTTTTTTTTGCAAATAATCATTAACTTTAGAATTTGATGCCAGCAACACGTGACAAAGAAGTTGGGAAAGGTGGCAATAAATACTGATAAAGTTGAGGAATGCTCATCAAACACTTATTTGGAACATCCCGCAGGTGTGCAGGCTAATTGGGAACAGGTGGGTGCCATGATTGGGTATAAAAACAGCTTCCCAAAAAATGCTCAGTCTTTCACAAGAAAGGATGGGGCGAAGTACACCCCTTTGTCCACAACTGCGTGAGCAAATAGTCAAACAGTTTAAGAACAACGTTTCTCAAAGTGCAATTGCAAGAAATTTAGGGATTTCAACATCTACGGTCCATAATATCATCAAAAGGTTCAGAAAATCTGGAGAAATCACTCCACGTAAGCGGCATGGCCGGAAACCAACATTGAATGACCGTGACCTTCGATCCCTCAGACGGCACTGTATCAAAAACCGACATCAATCTCTAAAGGATATCACCACATGGGCTCAGGAACACTTCAGAAAACCACTGTCACTAAATACAGTTTGTCGCTACATTTGTAAGTGCAAGTTAAAGCTCTACTATGCAAAGCGAAAGCCATTTATCAACAACATCCAGAAACGCCGCCGGCTTCTCTGGGCCCGAGATCATCTAAGATGGACTCGTGCAAAGTGGAAAAGTGTTCTGTGGTCTGACGAGTCCACATTTCAAATTGTTATTGGAAATATTCGACATCATGTCATCCGGACAAAAGGAGAAGCGAACCATCCAGACTGTTATCGACGCAAAGTTGAAAAGCCATCATGTGTGATGGTATGGGGGTGTATTAGTGCCCAAGACATGGGTAACTTACACATCTGTGAAGGCACCATTAATGCTGAAAGGTACATACAGGTTTTGGAACAACATATGCTGCCTTCTAAGCGCCGTCTTTTTCATGGACGCCCCTGCTTATTTCAGCAAGACAATGCTAAGCCACATTCAGCACATGTTACAACAGCGTGGCTTTGTAAAAAAAGAGTGCGGGTACTAGACTGGCCTGCCTGTAGTCCAGACCTGTCTCCCATCGAAAATGTGTGGCGCATTATGAAGCGTAAAATACGACAGCGGCGACCCCGGACTGTTGAACGACTGAAGCTCTACATAAAACAAGAATGGGAAAGAATTCCACTTTCAAAGCTTCAATAATTAGTTTCCTCAGTTCCCAATTGTTTATTGAGTGTTGTTAAAAGAAAAGGTGATGTAACACAGTGGTGAACATGCCCTTTCCCAACTCCTTTGGCACGTGTTGCAGCCATGAAATTCCAAGTTAATTATTATTTGCAAAAAAAAAAAAAGTTTATGAGTTTGAACATCAAATATGTTGTCTTTGTAGCATATTCAACTGAATATGGGTTGAAAAGGATTTGCAAATCATTGTATTCCGTTTATATTTACATCTAACACAATTTCCCAACTCATATGGAAACGGGGTTTGTACAATACAAATACAATGTTGGACCAACATACTTTTTCCACAACGTTTAATCAATGTCGGGTAGCGACGTTGATTTGACCATTGAAATTTGGTCACTTACCAACCAATATTCTACAACACAAATACAATGTTGGACCAACATGCTTTTTGACAACGTTTAATCAATGTTGTGTTCTGATGTTGATTTGACCATTGAAATTGGTCATTTTCCAACTAATATTCTACAACACAAATACAACATTGAAACAACATGCCATTTGACGACGTTTATTCAATGTTGGGTTGTGACGTTGATTTGACCATTGAAATTTAGTCATTTTCCAACAAATATTCTACAACACAAATACAACATTGAAACAACTTGCTTTTTGACGACATTTATTCAATGTCAGGTTGTGACGTTGATTTGACCATTGAAATTTGGTAATTTCCCAACCAATATTCTACAACACAAATATAACGTTGCAACAACATGATTTTTGACAATGTCTAATCAATGATGGGTTCTGACGTTGATTTGATCATTGAATTTTGGTAATTTCCCAACCAATATTCTAAAACACAAATAGAATGTTGGAACAACATACTTATTGACAACGTTTAATCAATGTTGGATTCTGACGTTGATTTAATCATTGAATTTTGGTCATTTACCAACCAATATTCTACAACACAAATACGACGTTGAAACAACATACTTTTTGACAACGTTTAATCAATGTCAGGTTGTGACGTTGATTTGACCATTGAAATTTGATCACTTATCAACCAATATTCCATAGCACAAATACACCGTTGAAAAAACATGCTTTTTGACAACGTTTAATCAATGTTGTGTTCTGACGTTGATTTGATCATTGAATTTTGGTCATTTTCCAACCAATATTCTACAATACAAATACGATGTTGGACCAACATGCTTTTTGACAACGTTTAATCAATGTTGTGTTCTGATGTTGATCTGACCATTGAAATTTGGTCACTTACCAACCAATATTCTACAACACAAATACAACGTTGAAACAACATGCTTTTTGACGACATTTATTCAATGTCAGGTTGTGACGTTGATTTGACCATTGAAATTTGGTTATTTTCCAACCAATATTCTACAACACAAATACAATCTTGGAACATTATTTTTTTTGACAACGTTTAATCAATGTTGGATTCTGACATTGATTTGACCACTGAAATTTGGTCATTTTCCAACCAATATTCTACAACACAAATACAACATTGAAACAACTTGCTTTGTGACGACATTTATTCAATGTCAGGTTGTGACGTTGATTTGACCATTGAAATTTGGTCATTTCCCAACCAATATTCTACAACACAAATTCAATGTAGGAACAACATGCTTTTTGACAACGTTTAATTAATGTTGTGTTCTGACGTTGATTTGATCATTGAATTTTGGTCACTTACCAACCAATATTCCACAATACAAGTACAATGTTGGAACAACATGCTTTTTGACAACGTTTAATCAATGATGGGTTCTGACGTTGATTTGATCATTGAATTTTGGTAATTTCCCAACCGATATTCTACAACACAAATAGAATGTTGGATCAACATACTTTTTGACAACGTTTAATCAATATTGGGTTCTGATGTTGATTTGACCATTGAATTTTGGTCACTTACCAACCAATATTCCACAATACAAGTACAATGTTGGAACAACATGCTTTTTGACAACGTTTAATCAATGATGGGTTCTGACGTTGATTTGACCATTGAAATTTAATTGAAATTTGGTCATTTTCCAACCAATAATCTACAACACAAATACAACATTGAAACAACATGCTTTTTGACAACATTTATTCAATGTCAGGTTGTGATGTTGATTTGACCATTGAAATTTGTTCACTTACCAACCAATATTCTACAACACAAATTCAATGTTGGACCAACATGGTTTTTGACAACGTTTAATCAATGTTGTGTTCTGACGTTGATTTGATCATTGAATTTTGGTAATTTCCCAACCGATATTCTACAACACAAATAGAATGTTGGAACAACCAGCGTTTAATCAATGTTGGGTTCTGATGTTGATTTGACCATTGAATTTTGGTCACTTACCAACCAATATTCCACAATACAAGTACAATGTTGGATGGGTCCTGACGTTGATTTGACCATTGAAATTTAATTGAAATTTGGTCATTTTCCAACCAATATTCTACAACACAAATACAACATTGAAACAACATGCTTTTTGACAACATTTATTCAATGTCAGGTTGTGACGTTGATTTGACCATTGAAATTTGGTCACTTACCAACCAATATTCTACAACACAAATTCAATGTTGAAACAACATGCTTTTTGACAACGTTTAATCAATGTTGGGTTCTGACGTTGATTTGATCATTGAATTTTGGTAATTTCCCAACCGATATTCTACAACACAAATAGAATGTTGGATCAACATACTTTTTGACAACGTTTAATCAATGTTGGGTTCTGATGTTGATTTGACCATTGAATTTTGGTCACTTACCAACCAATATTCCACAATACAAGTACAATGTTGGAACAACATGCTTTTTGACAACGTTTAATCAATGATGGGTTCTGACGTTGATTTGACCATTGAAATTTAATTGAAATTTGGTCATTTTCCAACCAATATTCTACAACACAAATACAACATTGAAACAACATGCTTTTTGACAACATTTAATCAATGTCAGGTTGTGACGTTGATTTGACCATTGAAATTTGGTCACTTACCAACCAATATTCTACAACACAAATTCAATGTTGGACCAACATGGTTTTTGACAACGTTTAATCAATGTTGTGTTCTGACGTTGATTTGACCTTTGAAATTTGGTCATTTTCCAACCAATATTCTACAACACAAATACAACGTTGAAACAACATTCTTTTTCACTACATTTATTCAATGTCAGGTTGTGACGTTGGTTTGACCATTGAATTTTGGTCGTTTCCAACTAATATTCTACAACACAAATACAACGTTGACACAACATGCCTTTTGACGACGTTTATTCAATGTCAGGTTGTGACGTTGGTTTGACCATTGAAATTTGGTCATTTCCCAACAAACAACATGGATAACAACAAATATAACTATTTTGCAACGTTGTTTCAAAGACAGTGTGAAAGGACACACACGTGTGATCAACGTTGTATCAATGTCTTGTGCCAGCTGGGATATATGCTGAGTCACTTGAAGACATCATCTTTGCTGTGTTCCACTGACAGAGCAAATAGTCATCTCCAAGAGAGGCGTTGAAGCGTTCCCACAGTGCGTTAACGTCTCATTAAGTGGCATAAGGCGGGCAGGAGGAAGGAACGCCCTTCGATTGGACCCTGAGGCAGACTGCCGATGCCGCTGCAGGTGCGTCATGGCTGCAAATTGATACCTGCAACATCAGCTGGGCCACAGCGCTCCCTATGACGTTTTCAAATGTCTGAATACCAACTAACACTGCACCATGACAGCATGTGGTGGAAACCGGGATTTTGTAACGGTCTGGCAGAGTCGGCAGGCAAAGTGCAAGTAACAATGTATTTAATGACAAAAACAGTGCAACAGGGAAGTGAACAGAAAGCAAGAAAATACTAATACAGGTTTCAATCAATCAATCAAAAACAAGGTTTCCCAAAATAAGAGAACAACTTCAACTCTAGTTACTTGTATTAGTAGATTGCACAGTACAGTACATATTCCGTACAATTGACCACTAAATGGTAACACCCCAATAAGTTTGTCAACTTGTTTAAGTCGGGGTCCACGTTAATCAATTCATGGTAAATTTACATTGTTTAATGCAGGGTTCGGCAACCCGCGGCTCCGGAGCCGCATGCGGCTCTTTGATCACTCTGATGCGGCTCAGCAACTTACTTGCTGAACCCCCCAATTTTCCCGTGAGACTTCCGAATTTCAGTGCCTCTCGCAGAAAACTCCCGGGATTAATATTCACCGATTTTCACTTTTTCAGCTATAATAAGGGCGTGCCATGATGGTGCAACATTTGGCGCCCTCTACAATCTGTATTAACAGCGTGCCAGCCCAACACTTGTTATACAATATACATTTTCAGCTTGTACACGTACGTGACAGCAAGGCATACTTGGTCAACAGCCACAAAGGTTACACTGACGGTGACCATATAAAACAACTTTAACACTCTTACTAATAATGTGCCACACTTTGAACCAAACCCAAACAAGAATGACAAACACATTTCGGGAGAACATCTGCACCTTAACACAACATAAACACAACCAAACAAACACCCAGAATCCCATGCAGCTCTGACTCTTCCGGGCTACATTATACACCCCTGCTAACACCAAACCCCCGCCCCGTATAATGTATCCCGGAAGAGTTAGGGCTGCATGGGATTCTGGGTATTTGTCCTGTTGTGTTTATGTTGTGTTACGGTGCAGATGTTCTCCCGAAATGTGTTTGTCATTCTTGTTTGGTGTGGGTTCACAGTGTGGCGCATTATTAGTAAGAGTGTTAACGTTTTTTTTATACCGCCACCGTCAGTGTAACCTGTGTGGTTGTTGACCAAGTATGCCTTGCTGTCACCTACGTGAGCAAGCGGAAGCCCCATACAACGTGTAGCTGATCAGGCACGCTGGTTGTAGCGGGCGCTTAATGCTGTACCGTCACCGCACGCATGACGCTGACAAGCGCCATTCAATTAAAACCTGCGTGCCGCACCAGCTTTCAAATTCCACATAAAGGTGTGGGCAGCGTGTCTGAGACCCCTGGATTATACATAGCACAAAGCAAAAAAAAAATATGTGTATGCAGTGTTATTTCATTTAAAATTTCCCAAAATTTTTGCGGCTCCCATTGTTTTCTATAATTAGTGAAACTGGTCAAAATGGCTCTTTGACTGGTAAAGGTTGCCGACCCCTGGTTTAATGCATCCAGCGGGCATCACAACAAAATTAGGCATAATAATGTGTTAATTCCACGACTGTATATCGTATCGGTTGATATCGGAATCGGTAATTAAGAGTTGGACAATATCGGATATCGGCAAAAAAGCCATTATCGGTCATCTCTAGACCAGTGGTTCTTAACCTGGGTTCGATCGAACCCTAGGGGTTCGGTGAGTCGGCCTCAGGGGTTCGGTGGAGCCTCCGCTGCGGAGGTCAAGCCACACCCGACTCATCGTGTACATAAAACTTCCTATCGGCATATTATGGATACGGCAACAGCAGAAGTCAAACTGATTTGCAGGTGTGTCATTTGTTGTGAGTTCATGGACTGTGTTGGTTTTGTTCTTTGAACAAGGTGATGTTCATGCAATGGTTCATTTTGTGCACCAGTAAAAAAATCATATAACTTTGTCTTGAATTTGAAAAAACAAAACATTTAATTTTTCACTAAAGAAGGGTTCGGTGAATGCGCATATGAAACTGGTGGGGTTCAGTACCTCCAACAAGGTTAAGAACCACTGCTCTAGACAATATAACATACATACATAAACGTGGATGCATATGCAAAAGTGCAATATATTTATCTGTACAGTAATCTATTTATTTATATCTGCACCTTATTGCTCTTTTATCCTGCACTACTATGAGCTAATGCAACAAAATGTCGTTCTTATCAGTAATGCAAAGTTCAAATTTGAATGACAATAAAAGGAAGTCTAAGTCTACACTGCAAAAAGTGAAATCTAAGTAAGATGAAATATCTCAAATAAGGGTGATATTTGCTTATTTTCTGTCTGATAAGATAATTCTTCTCACTAAACAGATTTTATGTTATAGTGTTTTACTTGTTTTAAGGGTTTTGGTCCTAAATGATGTCAGTAAGATATTACAGCTTGTTGCTGAGATTTGATGACCTATATTGAGTAAAACATGCTTGAAACTAGAATATCAACTGTTGCAAAGCTGTGTCATCAACACTCACAAGTATAAAACTACTTTTTTAAAGTAATCATTTCTTATTTCAAGCATGAAACAAAAATTCATGACTTTGACACAATTGTGTCTCATAATTAAAACAGACGACAGCCAAATGGACTTTGCTGTTTTATTTTCAATGAAACAATAGAAAATACTAGGGATGTCCGATAATGGCTTTTTGCCGATATCCGATATCCCGATATTGTCCAACTCTTTAATTACAGATACCGATATCAACTGATACCGATATATACAGTCGTGGATTTAACACATTATTATGCCTAATTTGGACAACCAGGTATGGTCCTTTTTTTTTAAATTAATAAAATAAAATAAGATAAATCAATTAAAAACATTTTCTTGAATGCAAAAAACAAAGTAAAACAATATAAAAACAGTTACATAGAAACTAGTCATTAATGAAAATGAGTAAAATTAAGTGTTAAAGGTTAGTACTATTAGTGGACCAGCAGCACGCACAATCTTGTGTGCTTACGGACTGTATCCCTTGCAGACTGTATTGATATATATTGATATATAATGTAGGAACCACAATATTAATAACAGAAAGAAACAACCCTTTTGTGTGAATGAGTGTGAATGGGGGAGGGAGGTTTTTTGGGTTGGTGTACTAATTTTAAGTGTATCTTGTGTTTTTTATGTTGATTTAATAAAAAAAACAAAAAAACAAAAACAAAAAAAACATACCAATAATAAAAAAAAACCGATACCAATAATTTCCGATATTACATTTTAAGCATTTATTGGCCGATATTATCGGACATCTCTAGAAAATACGTACTCATATAGTAGTACAGTTGTTATTAGTGAGAATATACTTATTTTAAGATATTTTTGGGTTCATTGAGGTTAGCTAATTTTACTTGTTTTGGAAAGTCTTGACAAGCCAAATTTTCTTGTTCTATTGGCAGATCATTTTGCTTAGTTCAAATAAAATACCCCTCATTTTTGTATTTTTTTTTTCTTGTTTTTGAACACTGACTTTTTGCAGTGTGAGCCTACCATGAATTGATTAACGTGGACCCCGACTTAAACAAGTTGACAAACTTATTGGGGTGTTACCATTGAGTGGTCAATTGTACGGAATATGTACTGTACTGTGCAATCTACTAATACAAGTCCCAATCAATCAATCAATCAATCAATCAATCAATCAATCAATCTAAGTCATACTTGCCAACCTTGAGACCTCCGATTTCGGGAGGTGGGGGGTGGAGGGTGGCGGGGGGTGTGGTCGGGGGTGGGGCGTGGGACGTGGTTAAGAGGGGAGGAGTATATTTACAGCTAGAATTCACCAAGTAAAGTATTTCATATATATATATATACATATATATATATATAAGAAATACTTGACTTATATATATATATATATATATATATATATAAAATAAAATAAATATATTTATATATAGCTAGAATTCACTGAAAGTCAAGTATTTCATATATATATATATATATATATATATATATGTAAGAAATACTTGACTTTCAGTGAATTCTAGCTGTATATATATATATATATATATATATATGTAAGAAATACTTGACTTTCAGTGAATTCTAGCTGTATATAAATATATTTATTTTATATATATATATATATATATATATATAAGAAATACTTGATGTTCAGTGAATTCTAGCTATATATATATATATATATATATATATATATATATATATATATATATATATATAAATAAAAGAAATACCTGAATTTCAGTGTTCATTTATTTACACATATACACACACATAACGCTCATCTACTCATTGTTGAGTTAAGGGTTGAATTGTCCATCCTTGTTCTATTCTCTGTCACAATTTTTCTAACCATGCTGAACACCCTCTCTGATGATGCATTCTGCTTGTTGTGTGCGCAGTTGTGCACTGCACTCTCTAAAAGCCCTAAATGTTATTGTCACATATGCATGTACAGTAGATGGCAGTATTGTCCTGTTTAAGAGTGTCACAACATTGCTGTTTACGGCAGACGAACTGCTTTACGGTAGACGAAAACGTGACTGCTGTTGTTGTGTGTTGTTGCCGCGCTGGGAGGACGTTAATGAAACTGCCTAACAATAAACCTGGAGGGGGCGTGGCCTCCAGCTCCGCCAGAATTTCGGGAGAAAATTTGTCCCGGGAGGTTTTCGGCGCTTAAATTCCGGAGTCTCCCGGAAAATTTGGGAGGGTTGGCAAGTATGATCTAAGTCTAAGTCTTTGCGATCGTCACAAATTGTATGGGAAACTCTTGGCATGTAAAAATTAAATGGATTCCCCTGAAGACTCCTCCATATTCCACGGGGGAATCTTTCCAAGTCCACCAAGAACAACAACACGTGGTGATCAGCGAGCGCGTGTCAAAGTTGAAAGTAGTTCTACACCACCCTCGCACCTCCACCTCCCTCCCCCCTGCCCACGGCACAACATCCTCAGTGGGCGGCGAGCCGGGATGCGGGAGCGGCTTGGCTCTCGCCGGCATGGCCGCCGCGGCGGGCGGGAGCGACAAGTGTGTGCTTGACTGCATTCTTGCGGGGGCGGGCGGCGTGTTTGCTTTTAGCTCTCACGAATACTTTTGGTTAGGTCGGCGCTGGCGGCCCGCCGAGGCTCGAGCGCACGGGAAAGGCCCCATAAATCCCGCCGCGGCGCTGACAGCGTTATCGCGGGGATCGTCTCCCTTCCCCGCGATCTCCCTTCTCCATCCGGCTCAAGTGGGCGGGGCCTGGAACCGCGGCGCCCCGTTGTTTGAGCGTGTGAACGCCGCCTTCACGGTTCATGCTATTGTATTTGTTTCAAGAAGTCCACGCGGGCTCAGCTCCTATCTAAATTGTGATTCATGGCGACGCCTGTCGACAAGGCTGAATGCGCGCCGCGGAGCGGGAACGCGTGCATTGTGTACGCCGCCTTCGCGGCCTCGCGCGGCGTGATTGAGGCGTCCTTTTCCAGGCCGAGCACGCCATTGTTCAGCCAACAATCCACAATCTCGAGCAGGAAGTGACACACAGGACACAAGTACAATGAGCAGCGAGGCCGCAGCCCGGCGACAACCACGCAGCGGCTCCGTGGAGCAGTGGGAAAATGTACCCAACACACACACACACACACACACACACACACACACGCACACACACACACACACACACACACGCACACACACATTTTTGTATTTCTTAGCTTATTGAGACCTCTGAAAAATGCCCAGGTCTTTAGGACCACCTTTTCTAGATATATAAAGATGTATATTTACAACATGAATATAATATACAAACTATACAAATATAAAAAAGCTTGTTGTGAAAAATTTGTTGGAATTTCACAAGAAAAATGTCACAATTTCACAACAAAAACATGGGCAGTATTATACTGTAACAAAAGTCGTAATTCAACATTTTACAAGAAAAACTGACCATTTGTGCAATATTATGATAAAAGTTGGAATTTTACTCAATAACAGTCGCACTTTTGCAAGAAAACCATAACATTTTGGCAAATTTGATGAAAAGAGTCGTAATTTTACAGGTCAAAAGTCACAATTGTATAAGAAAACTTGAAAATTTTGGCAATAATACTGTCATGACTTGGTCCTGGGTGTTTGCTTTTCCGGAATGCAACGGAAAGTTGGCTCGGGCGAAACGGGAATGTGAATACATGATTTATTTAATATATAAAAAAAAAAGTACAAACGAAAAGCGCGCACAGTGGCGGAGAACAAACTATGAAACCAAAAGACTATAGCATTAATAAACAAAAACTTACTTGGCTTGGACAAAAGTAGCAGCATGAAGGATGGACATGAAAACAAGTGTCAGAAATGTACAGAGCATAAATGTGAGATGTCACCAGAAAGACAAACTGAAAACAATGAACTTAAATACTACAGACATGATTAACGAAAACAGGTGCGTGACTCAAAACGTGAAACGGGTGCGTGACGTGACAGGTGAAAACTAATGGGTTGCTATGGTGACAAACAAGAGTGCACAATGAGTCCAAACGTGGAACAGGTGAAACTAATGGGTAATTATGGAAACAAGACAAGGGAGTGAAAATCCAGAAACTAAAGAGTCCAATAACTAAACAAAACATGACTAAAACAAAACATGATTACACAGACATGACAAATACCGTATTTTTCGGAGTATAAGTCGCACCGGAGTATAAGTTGCACCTGCCGAAAATGCATAATAAAGAAGGAAAAAAACATAATATAAGTCGTACTGGAGCCCGGCCAAACTATGAAAAAAAACTGCGACTTATAGTCTGAAAAATACGGTATAATAATAATCGGAATTTTACTCAAAAAAAATTCCCTGTTTTACAAGAACAACAAAAAAATGGCAATGTTGTGATAATAGTCAGACTTTTACATGACAAATGTCACCATTTGCATTAAAAAGTAATTTTACATAAAAAAGTAATAATTTTACGAGAAAATATTGCAATGTTACAGAAACAGAAGGAATATGAGAAATTGTTCCCAATTTTATAATAAAAAAGTCGACACATTGTGAGAAAAAGACTGCTTTTAGTTAATTTTTTAATGTATTTATTTTTTGGTTTATAATTGGTTTTTAATCTTCATTATTTACTTCAAGTTATTACGGTATGTCTCTATATATATAATTTTGGCCAAAGGGGGCGCATTTTAATTTCTTACACACACTTGTTATTTCATACGTTGACCAGAGGGGGAGCACTTTTAAAACCGACACACAGTCAATTTGAAAAATCCCTCCTTTTTGGGACCACCCTCATTTTGATAGATTTCACCACCAGGGAGCAAATGAGACATTCTCTATTAGATGCAATGGTTTTCAGTATTGGGACCATGATTTTGGTCCTAACTTGTCCAACGGTCCTCATATGGAAGGTACTTTTCCTTGTTGATGTCTCAAGAAGGGTAGAAATACAAGAACACACACACACACAAACATTCTTGTATTTGTTACCTTCTTGAGACCACTGAAAAATGCCTACATCCTTTCTAGATATATAAAGATGTATATTTACAACATGAATAATATATACAAACTATACAAATATAAAAAAGCTTGTTGTGAAAAATTGGTTGGAATTTCACAAGAAAAAGGTCACAATTTCACAACAAAAACATGGGCAGTATTATACTGTAACAAAAGTCGTAATTCAACATATTACAAGAAAAACTGACCATTTGTGCAATATTATGATAAAAGTTGGAATTTTACTCAATAACAGTCGCACTTTTGCAAGAAAAGCACAACATTTTGGCAAATTTGATGAAAAGAGTCGTAATTTTACTCGTCAAAAGTCACAATTGTATAAGAAAACTTGAAAATTTTGGCAATAATACCGTATTTTTCGGAGTATAAGTTGCACCAGCCAAAATGCATAATAAAGAAGGGGGAAAAAAACATATATAAGTCGCACTGGAGCCCGGCCAAACTATGAAAAAAAACTGCGACTTATAGTCTGAAAAATACGGTATAATAATAATCGGAATTTTACTAAAAAAAATTCCCTGTTTTACAAGAACAACAAAAAAATGGCAATGTTGTGATAATAGTCAGACTTTTACATGACAAATGTCACCATTTGCATTAAAAAGTAATTTTACATAAAAAAGTAATAATTTTACGAGAAAATATTGCAATGTTACAGAAACAGAAGGAATATGAGAAATTGTTACCAATTTTATAGTAAAAAAGTCGACACATTGTGAGAAAAAGACTGCTTTTAGTTATGTATTTATTTTTTGGTTTATAATTGGTTTTTCATCTTCATTATTTACTTCAAGTTATTACAGTATGTCTCTATATACATAATTTTGGCTAAAGGGGGCGCATTTTAATTTCTTACACACACTTATTATTACATATGTTGACCAGAGGGGGAGCACTTTTAAAACCGACACACAGTCAATTTGAAAAATCCCTCGTTTTTGGGACCACCCTCATTTTGATAGATTTCACCACCAGGGAGCAAATGAGACATTCTCTATTAGATGCAATGGTTTTCAGTATTGGGACCATCATTTTGGTCCTAACTTGTCCAACGGTTCTCATATGGAAGGTACTTTTCCTTGTTGATGTCTCAAGAATGGTGGAAATACAAGAACACACACACACACACACACACACACACACACGCATACACACACATTCTTGTATTGGTTACCTTCTTGAGACCTCCGAAAAATGCCTACGTCTTTAAGACCAGCCTTTCTAGATATATAAAGATTTGTATTTACAACATTAATAATATATACAAACTATACAAATATAAAAAAGCTTGTAGTGAAAAATTAGTTGGAATTTCACCAGAAAAAGGTCACAATTTCACAAGAAAAACTTGTGAAATTGTCGTAATTTTATTCAACGCAAGTAAACATTTTACAAGAAAAACTGAACATTTGTGCAATATCATGATAAAAGTTGGAATTTGACTCAGTAACCGTCGCAATTTTACAAGAAAAAGCTTAAAATTTTGGCAATTTTATGGAAAGAGTCACAATTTTATAGGAAAACTTTAAAAAGTTGGCAATATTGTAAAAATAATCGGAATTTTACTTGGCAAAATTATGACAAAAGTCACAATTTTACTAAAAAAAGGTTCCCTATTTTACAAGAACAACAAAAAAATGGCAATATTGTGATAAAAGTCAAAATTTTACATGACAAATGTCACCATTTTGCATTAAAAAGTAACTAATTTACATGAAAAAGTTATAATTTTACGAGAAAATATTGCAATTTTACAGAAACAGAAAGAAAATGAGAAATTGTTCCCAATTTTAAAAGACAAAAGTCGACACATTGTGAGAAAAAGACAGCTTTTTGTTAATTTTTTAATGTATTTATTTTTTGGTTTATAATTGGTTTTTAATCTTCATTATTTACTTCAAGTTACTACAGTATGTCTCTATATACATAATTTTGGCCAAAGGGGGTGCATTTTAATTTCTTACACACACTTATTATTACATATGTTGACCAGAGGGGGAGCACTTTTAAAACCGACACACAGTCAGTTTGAAAAATCCCTCCTTTTTGGGACCACCCTCATTTTGATCAATTTCACCACCAGGGAGCAAATGAGACATTCTCTATTATATGCAATGGTTTTCCGTATTGGGACCATGATTTATGTCCTAACTTGTCCACCGGTCCTCATATGGAAGCTATTTTTCCTTGTTGATGTCTCAAGAAGGGTGTAAATACAAGAACACACACACACACACACCGTACAAGACTGTACTTAACACGCTGTTCTTGACTCACGCCTCAGCTGCTTTGAGATGAATCGGAGAAACATTCCACAGCGTGGCGTTCCCAATGACCATCACTGACGCCATAAACAAGCCTTACAGTGACCTTTGACCCCAGGTCAGGTCACAGAGGCTTTGCTCGGAAACTTGAACGACACCCCCTGTTTTGTTCAAATCAAACATAAAGTCTAAAGCTAGGATCACAATCTTTCCAAAGTACAACTCCTCCTGTTCATCCTCTACAACTGTGACGTGTTTATAGAACATTTACAACTAAAATAGTGAAAAACTGCTAGCAAGAGGCAGCAAGTACGAGCGATTCATCTAGTGCTCTTCAAGGACCACCCACAATGCTCCATTTAAATGTTGTGACCTGCGCATTAGCCATACATCATTGTTACTGTAGGAGCTAACCAAGAGGAACTACTTTTCTGGCGTCGTGGCACACAACCTTGTTTACACTGCTCTTTAGACTACTAGTGAGTAGCCAGTTACTCACTAGCTCTAGCTGCTAATAACATTGGTTGTGACCCTCGTAAAACACAGTAGAAGGACCTTGGGCTGCTCCTACTGCTGCTGTCCCAGCAGGCCCAAGACATTGATACACCGTTGATTATACGTACATGTCCTTTAAATCTGACTTTGAAACATCCATCCATTTTCTACCGCTTGTCCCTCTCGGGGTCACAACGTTGCAAAATAGTTGTATTAGTAAATTGAGGCAATGTTGATGTCTAACGTTGGATCCACGTTGTTTGTTGAGAAATGACCAAATTTCAATGGTCAAATCAACGTCACAACACAACATTGATTAAACGTTGTCAAAAAGCCTGTTGTTTCAATATTGTAATTGTGTTGTAGAATATTGGTTGTTAAATTACTACATTTCAATGGTCAAATCAACGTCAGATCCAAACATTGATTAAACGTCGTCAAAAAACATGTTGTTTCAACGTTGTGTTTATATTGTATAATATTTGTTGGAAAATGACCAAATTTCAATGGTCAAAAGATCAGAACGCAACATTGATTAAATGTCGTCAAAAAGCATGTTGTTTCAACGTTGAATTTGCGTCGTAGAATATTGGTTGTTAATTGACCACATTTCAATGGTCAAATCAACATCAGAACCCAACATTGATTACACATTGTCAAAAAGCATGTTGTTTCAACGTTGTGTTTGCATTGTAAAATATTGGTCGTGAAATGACCAAATTTTAATGGTCAAATCAACGTCACAATCCAACATTGATTAAACGTCGTCAAAAAGCATGTTGTTTCGACGTTGTATTTGTGTTGTAGAATGTTGGTTGTTAAATGACCGAATTTCAAAGGTCAAATCAACGTCAGAACCCAACATTGATTAAACGTCGTCAAAAAGCATGTTGTTTCAACGTTGTGTTTATGTTGTAGAATATTGGTTGGAAAATGACCAAATTTTAATGGTCAAATCAACGTCGTCAAAAATCATGTTGTTTCAACAGCGTATTTGTGTTGTAGAACGGAGGTTACCGGTACCGGTCCGTGGATCGATTGGTACCGGGCTGCACAATAATTTTTTTTTTATTAAATCAACATAAAAAACACAAGATACACTTACAATTAGTGCACCAGCCCAAAAAACCTCCCTCCCCCACTCATTCACACAAAAGGGTTGTTTCTTTCTGTTATTAATATTGTGGTTCCTACATTATATATCAATATAGATCAATACAGTCTGCAAGGGATACAGTCTGTAAGCACACATGATTGTATTTTTTTTATAACAAAAAAATAAAAATTAAAAAAAATAAAAATACCAAATTTTAATGGTCAAATCAACGTCGTCAAAAATCATGTTGTTTCAACAGTTGTATTTGTGTTATAGAATATTGGTTGTTAAATGACCAAATTTTAATTATCAAATCAACGTCAGAACCCAACATAGATTAAACGTCATCAAAAAGCATGTTGTTTCAACGTTGTATTTGTGTTGTAGAATATTGGTTGGGAAATGACCAAAAGTCTATGGTCAAAACAACATCAGAACCCAACATTGATTAAGCGTCGTCAAAAATCATGTTGTTCCAACATAGATTAAATGTCGTCAAAAATCCTGTTTCAACGGTGTATTTGTGTTGAAGAATATTGGTTGGGAAATTACCAAAATTCAATGGTCAAATCAACATCAGAACCCAACATTGATTAAGCGTCGTCAAAAAGCATGTTGTTTCAACGTTGTATTTGTGTTGTAAAATATTGGTTGTGAAATGACCAATTTCAATGGTCAAAACAACATCAGAACCCAACATTGATTAAACGTCGTCAAAAATCATGTTGTTCCAACGCTGTGTTTGTGTTGTAGAATATTGGTTGGGAAATGACCAAAATTCAATGGTCAAATCAACGTCAAAACCCAACATTGATTAAACGTCGTCAAAAAGTATGTTGTTGGTATTGACACCAGGACTGTTTAATCCTATTCAAGAGTGGCCCAGTGGTAAAGACTCTTGAATAGGATTAAACAGTCCTGGTGTCAATACCAGACGGTTTGACAGCATTTTTTATTATTATCAAAAAAAAGGAATAAATGAAAGCGCGCACAGTGGCGGAGAATAAACTATGAAACCAAAAGACTATAACAAAAAAGTACAAACAAAAAACACGCACAATGGTGGAGAACAAACTATGAAACCAAAAAGACTATAAATATGGAACAAAAACTTACTTGGCTTGGACAAAAGTCGTTGCTTGAGGAATTGACATGAAAAGAAGTATCAGGCATGAACAGAGCATAAATGTGTTGAGGTCGTCAGGACGAACAACAGAAAATGAATGAACTTAAATACTATGGACATGATTAGTGAAAGCAGGTGCGTGACTCAAAACGTGAAACAGGTGCGTGACGTGACAGGTGAAAACTAATGGTTGCTATGGTGACAAACAAGAGTGCACAATGAGTCCAAACGTGGAACAGGTGAAACTAATGGGTAATCATGCAAACAAGACAAGGGAGTGAAAAGCCAGAAACTAAACAAAACATGACTTAGAACAAAACATGATTACACAGACATGACAATCAGAACCCAACATTGATTAAGCGTCGTCAAAAATCATGTTGTTTCAACGTTGTATTTGTGTTGTAGAATATTGGTTGGGAAATGACCAAAATTCAATGTTCAAAACAACATCAGAACCCAACATTGATTAAACATTGTCAAAAAGCATGTTGTTGCAACGTTGTATTTGTGTTGAAGAATATTGGTTGGAAAATGACCAAAATTTCCATGGTCAAAACAACATCAGAACGCAACATTGATTATATGTCGTCAAAAATCATGTTGTTTCAACGTTGTATTTGTGTTGTAGAATATTGGTTGGGAAATGACCAAAATTCTATGGTCGAATCAATATCAGAACCCACCATTGATTACACATTGTTAAAAAGCATGTTGTTTCAACATTGTATTTGTGTTATAGAATATTGGTTGGAAAATGACCAAAGTTCAATGGTCAAATCTACATCAGAACCCAACATTGACTAAACGTCGTCAAAAATCATGTTGTTCCAACGTTGTATTTGTGTTGTAGAATATTGGTTGGAAAATGACCAAATTTCAGTGGTCAAATCAACATCAGTTACCCGACATTGATTACACGTTGTCAAAAATCATGTTGTTACAACGTTGCATTTGTGTTTTACAATATTGGTTGGAAAATGACCAAAATTCAATGGTCAAATCAACATCAGAACCCAACATTGATTAAGCGTCGTCAAAAATCATGTTGTTCCAACGTTGTATTTGTGTTGTAGAATATTGGTTGGTAAATGGTCAAATCAACGTCAAACCCAACATTGATTAAACATCGTCAAAAAGCACGTTGTTTCAACATTGTATTTGCGTCTTAGAATATTGGTTGTTAATTGACCAAATTTCAGTGGTCAAATCAACATCAGAACCCAACATTGATTAAACGTCCTCAAAAAGCATGTTGTTTAACGTTGTATTTGCATTGTAAAATATTGGTTGTGAAATGACCAAATTCAATGGTCAAAACAACATCAGAACCCAACATTGATTAAGCGTCGTCAAAAATCATGTTGTTCCAACGTTGTATTTGTGTTGTAGAATATTGGTTGGAAAATGACCAAAATTATATGGTCAAATCAACATCAGAACCCAACATTGATTACACGACGTCAAAAAGCATGTTGTTTCAACGTTCAAACTACATGAATATATTTATTAAATACAACAACACGTCCAACTCAAGTCGCCAAGACGGCAAATGGCGGGCTGATGGATCTTTTAGCGGGCTTTCATCCTTTAGCGTCCAACCAAGCGTCACCAGGTTAAAGGTCGGACCCACCTTCAGACCAGCGCTAAAATCCCCTGGCATCCCCTCTTCTGGTCTGTATTTACTGTCAACACTCCAGAAGACCTATTGTGTTAATTCTGTCCGCTCTCCAAGTAAAAGCATCGCTGGGCCGATCGCTTTGAAACTGGATGCAGTTGTCATGGCGTGAAAGTGAGACGCTGAGTGTTTGCACTTAAGGGGTGTCGGCACCTTAACGGACCACAACTCTCAAGTCTGCCGTTTGTCAGCAATATTTTGAATCTGAGCAACTGTTAAGACGGGATTCGAACTAATGCCTTGCTGCAAATAAATACAAGTTGAAACCATAAGTTACAATGGTACGCCGAATAGTAACGCTCGTGGGTATATTTGGGTTACTGAAAGTTAGTATACAGATGAAATATTTCTGGTTTACTTGGGTGATCTATTGTGGCTTCTAATAGAAGCAATTTATTTTTTCACAATTATTACATATGCAAATTATTAAATTCCTTGTAGAAATGTAATTAAGAGTTCATTGCAGTACCGCCAAAATGACTGTTGGACTAGGGCAGGGTTTCGGCAACCTTTACCACTCAAAGAACCATTTTGACCCATTTCACAAATTAAAGAAAACAATGGGAGCCACAAAACTCTTGAAATTTAAAATGAAATAACACTGCATACAAAGTTTTTTTTTTGCTTTGTGCTATGTATAAACCAGGTGTCTCAGACACGCGGCCCGCACTTTAATATGAAAATGTATTGTTAGTGCGGCCCGCGAGTTTTATATGAATGGCGCTACCCCCGCTACCACCAACCCCCCCCCCCCCCCTCCGTGCGTCGGTTGAGGTGGGCGGGGTTGGGGGCGGCAGGGTTTGGTGGTAGCGGGGGTGTATAATGTATCCCGGAAGAGTTATGGATGCATGGGATTCTGGGTATTTGTTCTGTTGTGTTTATGTTGTGTTACGGTGCGGATATTCTCCCGAAATGTGTTTGTCATTTTTGTTTGGTGTGGGTTCACAGTGTGGCGCATATTTGTAACAGTGTTAAAGTTGTTTATACGGCCACTAGAGATGCGCGGTTTGCGGGCACAACCGCGGAGTCCGCGGATTATCCGCGGATCGGGCGGATGAAATTAAAAAAAATTAGATTTTATCCGCGGGTCGGGTCGGGCAGTTGAAATAAAAAAAAAAAAAGATTTTAAATAGATTCAGGCGGGTGGCAGTTAAACCAATTGGGAAATATATATACATAGTTAAATGTTGTTACCCACATACGAAAAACGAGCAGGCACCTGCAGCATATGCCACAACAGAAGAAAAAAAGAAAGAAGAGATGGACACTTTTACGGAGCGGAGAAGGGACGCCTCGCCGGGGTCCGGGACCGAGGCTCCTTCCCCCGAGAGGGCCCCACCGGGAGCCGTAGCTGAGGCGATCCGCGAGAAGGGCCCGACGCACGTCCAGGGTCACCACCGCGCCCACCGCACCGACACCCCGCCTCGTCCGCCTTCGCCGTGGCCGGGGGCTCGTAACAGGGGTCACTCCGCGCGCTCTGCGCGCGCAGCTTACCTGCCCGCCACCCCTGTTGCCGGGGGCGCGTAACAGGGGTCACTCCACGCGCAGTGCGCTCACGAAAGGGGTGGGGCTCACCCTGGTTGATATAGACAGCAGGACGGTGGCCATGGAAGTCGGAACCCGCTAAGGAGTGTGTAACAACCCACCTGCTGAATCAACTAGCCCTGAAAATGGATGGCGCTGGAGCGTCGGGCCCATACCCGGCCGTCGCCGGCAGCGAGACGCGCTTGGAGGTGCGCTCAGCGCGGCTCCCATATGATTGCGCACTGGTGTGCGTCTGGGCCGTGACAGCTTGGCACGCGAATGTCTGTGCTGCATTGGATCAGTCTCCTTTCTTTAACAGGCAAAAGCTTTATAACCTCACATCGTCTATATTAGATATATAACAACGGGCGGGTGCGGGCGGATGCGGTTCTGATTAAATGTTAGATCGGGTGGATGGCGGATGGTTGACGACTTTCTGATGCGGTTGCGGATGAAATAATTGCCTATCCGCGCATCTCTAACGGCCACCCTCAGTGTAACCTGTATGGCTATTGACCAAGTATGCCTTGCAGTCACTTACGTGTGTAGGCCATACTTGCCAACCTTGAGACCTCCGATTTCGGGAGGTGGAGGGGGGCGTGGTTAAGAGGGGAGGAGTATATTTACAGCTAGAATTCACCAAGTCAAGTATTTCATATATATATATATATATATATATATATAAATAAGAAATACTTGACTTTCAGTGAATTCTAGCTATATATATATATATATATATATATATATATATATATATATATATATATGTGTGTGTGTCTTAATAAGGTTATCCAAAAAATAGTGCTCGATACCGTGGTAGAGCGCAATATATGTATGTGTGGGAAAAAAATCTCCTGATGATTGAGGGAACCCCTCATGAAACAGGCCTGTAGAGATGAAGTAGTCTTGTGATTTTTTCCCACACATACATATATATATATATATGTATATATATATATATATATATATAAGAGAAATACTTTAATTTCAGTGTTCATTTATTTACACATATACACACACACAACTCTCATCTACTCATTGTTGAGTTAAGGGTTGAATTGTCCATCCTTGTTCTATTCTCTGTCACTATTTTTCTAACCATGCTGAACACCCTCTCTGATGATGCATTCTGCTTCGTCTCCTTGTTGTGTGCGCAGTTGTGCACTGCACTCTCTAAAAGTCGTAGATGTTAATGTCACATATGCATGTACAGTAGATGGCAGTATTGTCCTGTTTAAGAGTGTCACAACATTGCTGTTTACGGCAGACGAACTGCTTTACGGTAGACGGAAACATGACTGCTGTAGTTGTGTGTTGTTGCCGCGCTGGGAGGACGTTAATGAAACTGCCTAACAATAAACCCACATAAGAAACCAAGAACTCGCCCTCGATCATTCTACAGTTATAACGTGATTGGGCAGGCACGCTGTTTATATTGTGGGAAAGCGGACGTGAAAACAGGCTGTCGACACGTCACTCTGGTCCGCCTGAATTTCCGGAGATTTTCGGGAGAAAATTTGTCCCGGGAGGTTTTCGGGAGAGGCGCTGAATTTCGGGAGTCTCCCGGAAAATTCGGGAGGGTTGGCAAGTATGGTGTAGGCAGAGGCAGCATACAACATGTGACTGGGCCGGCACGCAGATAGTATGGTGAAAAAGCGGACGCGACGACAGGTTATAGAGGACGCTAATAAAGGCAGTGCCATCACGGCACACCCACAATATTGTTGTCCGGTTGAAAATCGGACAATATTTGCCCCGGGAGAGGCACTGAAATCCGGAACTCTCCCGGAACAATCAGGAGGGTCGGCAAGTATGCAGCTGAGTCGCATCAGAGTGGTCAAAGAGCCGCGGGTTGCCGACCCCTGGACTAGAGGGTTAGCCATAGCCCTCTGGATCCTTGGATCAAGGTGATACAAGGATCAATAAAAAAAATGAATGCCCCTGACTCAGCCTAATGGGTGTCTAACATATCCTTGACACCGCGCTGATTACCGGCAAAGACAAATAGCGAGGAAGGCAATCTGACAGGAAATGCCAGCGGAATTCCCCAAAATGCCGCCCCCTCCCACTACTTTCCTTCGCCGTTCCCAAATCCACACGGCGCTTCAGCGCCCGGCACAATGGACGAGGCGAGAGCTATTCTGCGATCATAATGCGAGGAAACGTTACCTCAGTCCACAACTGGAGAGGCCCTGGCGGAGGGAACAATGCGGGAGGAAGACGAGGCAGGTGCCCACCTCCTGTAAAAATACACCCTCAACACACACACACACACACACACACACACACACACACACACACACACACACACACACACACACACAGAGCCATTTGCAGTAATGACATCACATTATAACGGCAACACGCAGTAACGATCATGTGGTGTAACAGTGAAAAAATTTATAGATTGTATGTTTAGATACCTCACACTGGTAACAACTATTTCTTGAATCAATGAATATATCAACTACTTTTTTTTCAATTAGTGGTGCAACACTTTTTTTTTTTTTATTAATTCCCCCCAAAATACACCAACAAATTCCTTGAATGTGGAAGCTTTAAAGGGGAACATTATCACAATTTGAGAATTGTTAAAACCATGAAAAATCAGTTCCCAGTGGCTTATTATATTTTTCGAAGTTTTTTTCAAAATTTTACCCATCACGCAATATCCCTAAAAAAAGCTTCAAAGTGCCTGATTTTAACCACCCGTCCATTTTCCTGTGACGTCACAACACAAACAAACACGGCGCATAGAACTGCAAGCTATAGCGACATTAGCTCGGATTCAGACTCGGATTTCAGCGGCTTAAGCGATTCAACAGATTACGCATGTATTGAAACGGATGGTTGTAGTGTGGAGGCAGGTAGCGAAAACGAAATTGAAGAAGAAACTGAAGCTATTGAGCCATATCGGTTTGAACCGTATGCAAGCGAAACCGACGAAAACGACACGACAGCCAGCGACACGGGAGAAAGCGAGGACGAATTCGGCGATCGCCTTCTAACCAACGATTGGTATGTGTTTGTTTGGCATTAAAGGAAACTAACAACTATGAACTAGGTTTACAGCATATGAAATACATTTGGCAACAACATGCACTTTGAGAGTGCAGACAGCCCAGTTTTAATCAATTAATATATTCTGTAGACATACCCTCATGTCAGCAGGCCAGGGAAGCTAGGGTCGATATTCTTCTCTTGATCATCTTCGGGACGGTGTGAGCCAAGACATCCAGGGGGTTTAGCTCGCTCGTCTGCGGGAACAAACTGCCGCCATTGCTTGCCGTGTTAGCGAGGTCCTTTGTCCCTGAATTGCTCACACACTCCGGCAGATTCAATGGGGGTCTGGCGGCAGATTTCTTTGACTTTATCGTTGGAAATGCATCTGCTTTGAGTGTCACAGGATATCCACACATTCTTGCCATCTCTGTCGTAGCATAGCTTTCGTCGGTAAAGTGTGCGGAACAAAGGTCCAATTTCTTGCCACTTTCGCATCTTTGGGCCACTGGTGCAACTTGAATCCGTCCCTGTTCGTGTTGTTACACCCTCCGACAACACACCGACGAGGCATGATCAACAAGTGACAAGGTACGGAAGTGACAAGTGACAAGTGACAAGGTACGGAAAACAGTCGAAAAAACGGAAAATAACAGAGCTGATTCGACTCAGTGTTTTGAGAAAATGGCGGATTGCTTCCCGATGCGACGTCACATTGTGACGTCATCGCTCCGAGAGCGAATATTAGAAAGACGTTTATTTCGCCAAAATTCACCCATTTAGAGTTCGGAAATCGGTTTAAAAAAATAGATGGTCTTTTTTCTGCAACATCAAGGTATATATTGACGCTTACATAGGTCTGGTGATAATGTTCCCCTTTAAATGCATGTTGTTTGGTCGGAGAAAACAATGAAAATGACTTTGAGACATACTTGCCAACCCTGAGACCTCCGATTTCGGGTGGTGGGGGGTGGGGGCGTGGTCGGGGGTGGGGCGGGGCGTGGTTGGGGGCGTGGTTAAGAGGGGAGGAGTATATTGACAGCTAGAATTCACCAAGTCAAGTATTTCATACAGATATATATATATATATATATATATATATATATGTATATATATATATATATAGATATCTACATCCTGAAAATATGCAAACAAAACTGTGTTTAGATAATTGATACTTCAAACTTGCATAAATAAATATTAAGGAACATAACATAACTTGGCTTCTGAGAGTTTCAAAATGTAATGAATAAAATGCTAAAGTTGTTGATAAACAAGCAATTATTTTAATAATTAAATATGGTCATTTTAAATGAATTATTATGATAATTTAAAATCAATTATTTCAAATATGTTTATTTCAATGTATAATTCTATGGCTGGATGTAATAAGGAGTCACAAAAAAATACAAATAAAAATGCAATTAATTTTGATGTTTTTAGCAAAATATAGTAGAAATGTATTTAGTTTTTTTTTTTTTAAATTAATAAATATATTTATTTTTAGGTAAAATAAACATAATAATACAATTTATCTCTAGTCTGGATGATTTAGTTCTTGTCACCCTGTTGTCCTCCCGTCATGAAAAAAGGCTGTCCTCACTCAGGTCCGCATGGAGCTGGAGGGGGCGTGGCTTCCAGCTCCGGCTGAAAATCGGGAGATTTTCGGGAGAATATTTGTCCCGGGAGGTTTTGGGGAGAGGCGCTGAATTTCGGGAGTCTCCCGGAAAATTCGGGAGGGTTGGCAAGTCAGCTTTGAGAATTGCCCTTGACGACATTTTCAAGTGCTCATGCATTACAGTGTGCTGCTGTGAAAAGCTATTTCCAAATGCAGTTTACAGAGCCGATCCAGGGGTTTTATGCTGCCAATTCCGATAATCCATTAGTGATATCGGTGTCTTATGTTGCGTTTGTTAGTGTTCTACTTTGTTTAGTGTTAGTTCTTGTCCTGCACTCTTATTTTGTTGGCACTTTGTGTTGTGTTGGTGGTTTTTTTTCGCATTTTCTGTACTGCATTTACACACCTTTACTTGACTCTTTGTCCTCTTAGACACAGCAGAAGCAAATCTTATTGGACTGCATACTGGTCCTTCCTTAATCCAGTAAGTCCACCCTCTTCCCAGTGAACGTTGGCCTCTGCCAAGGCTGCCTTTTGTCACCAGTTCCATTCATGTGTTTTATGGATAGAATTTCTAGGCGCAGTCAAGGCGTTGAGGGTGTCCCGTTTTGGGGCCTGTTGATCTAATCTCTGCTATTTGTGCTGATGGCCTCATGGAGATGTGACCTCCAGCGTTTGCTGCAACGGTTGTCAGCTTCCTAGATGAGACTCAGCACCTCCCGAATCTGTGCTCATGGTTCTCAGACGAAAAAGGGTGGAGTGAGGTCTTTCTCCAGGCGGAGGTGCTGAAGTGTTTCGGGATCTTGTCCTCAAACTAGGAAAGGGTGGAGCGTGATATCGACGGGCAGCGTCTGCAGTAATGCGGTCGCTGTACCGAACTGTCGTGGTGGAGAGAGAGTTGAGCCAAAAGGCAAAGCTCTCGATTTAGCAAAAACGCTACGTTCCTACTCTCACCTATGGCATACTTGCCAACCCTCCCGGATTTTCCGGGAGACTCCCGAAATTCAAAGCCTCTCCCGAAAACCTCCCGGGACAAATTTTCTCCTGAAAATCTCCCGAAATTCAGGCGGAGCTAGAAGCCACGCCCCCTCCAGCTCCATGCGGACCTGAGTGACGTGTCAACAGCCTGTATTCACGTCCGCTTTCCCACAACACACGTTATAACTGTAGAATGATGGAGGGCGAGTTCTTGGTTTCTTATGTGGGTTTATTGTTAGACAGTTTCATTAACGTCCTCCCAGCGCGGTAGCAACACACAACAACAGCAGTCATTTTTATTCTACCGTAAATCAGTTCGTCTGCCGTAAATGTTGTTGTAATATATTGAGTTAGAGGCAATAACCAGGCGAGGTGATGAAGTACGTCTCTTTACTGTAGACTTCAGAACAGACTCACACACTTGACGTCAGGTGCGCAACACCACGTAAATCGTTGGCCAACCAAAAACTAACCCCAGTACGCTATAGCCAACATTCACCAGGAGATGGCAACAGACAAACATAGATCACTATTACATTCCTCCCCTTTTAGAAATGGAGAAGTTCCTCAAAATAAATAAACAACCCAACCAAAAAATGCAGCAGCTCAATTAAAAAACTGTACTTAAGCCACATTCTTTTTTTTTTTTTAGTACTGAACTCTTAACCCTCATTTGTAAACAATAACATGCTTATTATACAAACAATATTTGTACACCTTTAACACAGACTTTTATACTGTCTTCAGAGATTCAGTTTTTTTGGTGGTACTCGAAACCTTTCTGGGTACCTGCGAGAGGGTGTTCAGCATGGTTAGAAAAATAGTGACAGAGAATAGAACAAGGATGGACAATTCAACCCTTAACTCAACAATGAGTAGATGAGTGTTATGTGTGTGTATATGTGTAGATAAATGAACACTGAAATTCAGGTATTTCTTTTATATATATATATATATATTAGAGATGCGCGGATAGGCAATTATTTAATCCGCAACCGCATCAGAAAGTCGTCAACCATCCGCAATCCACCCGATCTAACATTTGATCAGAACCGCATCCGCCCGCACCCGCCCGTTGTTATATATCTAATATAGACGATACAAGGCATTAGTGAGGTTATAAAGCTTTTGCCTGTTAAAGAAAGGAGACTGATCCAATGCAGCACATTCGCGTGCCACGCTGTCACGACCCAGACGCACACCAGTGCGCAATCATATGGGAGCCGCGCTGAGCGCACCTCCAAGCGCGTCTCGCTGCCGGCGACGGCCGGGTATATGGGCCCGACGCTCCAGCGCCATCCATTTTCAGGGTTAGTTGATTCGGCAGGTGGGTTGTTACACACTCCTTAGCGGGTTCCAACTTCCATGGCCACCGTCCTAGCTGCTGTCTATATCAACCAGGGTGAGCCCCACCCCTTTCGTGAGCGCACTGCGCGCGGAGTGACCCCTGTTACGAGCCCCCGGCCACGGGGGTGGCGGGCAGGTAAGCTGCTTACCTGCTGCGCGTGACGCCGGCCGCGGCGAAGGCGGACGAGGCGGGGTGTCGGTGCGGTGGGCGCGGTGGTGACCCTGGACGTGCGTCGGGCCCTTCTCGCGGATCGCCTCAGCTACGGCTCCCGGTGGGGCCCTCTCGGGGGAAGGGGCCTCGGTCCCGGACCCCGGCGAGGCGTCCCTTCTCCGCTCCATAAAAGTGTCCATCTCTTTTTTTTTTTTTCTTCTGTTGTGGCATATGCTGCAGGTGCCTGCTCGTTTTTCGTATGTGGGTAACAACATTTAACTATGTATATATATTTCCGAATTGGTTTAACTGCCACCCGCCTGAATCTATTTAAAATCTAATTTTTTTTAATAATTTGAACCACCCGACCCGACCCGACCCGCGGATAAAATCTAATTTTTTTTAAATTTCATCCGCCCGATCCGCGGATAATCCGCGGACTCCGCGGTTGTGCCCGCAAACCGCGCATCTCTAATATATATATATATATATATATATATATAATAAAATAATGATATATATATAGCTAGAATTCACTGAAAGTCAAGTATTTCTTATATATATATATATGAAATACTTGACTTGGTGAATTCTAGCTGTAAATATACTCCTCCCCTCTTAGCCACGCCCCCAACCACGCCCCCACCTCCCGAAATCGGAGGTCTCAAGGTTGGCAAGTATGACCTATGGTCACAAGCTTTGGTTAGTGACCAAAAGAGCAAAATCCCTGGTACAAACGGCCGCAATGAGTTCCCTCTATATGGCACCGTAAGACTTGGCTATTCAACTAACTAATTCTCAAAGCCACATTTCCAGAAAGCCAAGGACTGGGGGCGTGGGGCATAGTCTTCATTTCACTACTATTCTGCAGTGTTTTTTGTGTATTTCTTTTGTCTGTTACAAGTTTCTGAAGAAAAGAGCCCTGTTATGCAAAAGTATCCACTGTAGTGGATGCTCAGTTCCAGGAGGTTAAAATGTCAATGCAAGGACTCGCTAATACGTTTAGAGTGGTCCAGGTTCCTCTGTACAACAGGAGCATTCTAGTGTTTTTTAGGAATTTACGGCAAAAATATTTGTCACACAAGTTTTGAACTGAACACAAAAGACTGTCTGGTGAGATTTGGCCGCTATTGGTCGCCAGCTGAAGAGCCCTGCTCGAAGAGATAGGGTTAGGACCTTTGTGATCTAGTAGGAACCTAGAGTAGAGCCGCTGCTCCTTCAAATCAAAAGGGGCCAGTTGAGGTTGCTCCATGGTAAGGTGGTCTGAGCATGCCCAGCGGGGTGTAGGGGACCCTCAATCCGGATTTCCTCTGGGTGCTTAACAGCTGCGGATGCTTTCTGTTTCCGTTCAAGTCAACGTTTTAGTTTCCACCGCCGGTGGAACCCCAGCCGAGGAGCAGCAGGAAAGCGTCTAGCGGGGGTTGAATGAGATGTGTGTACTGTTTGTTTTTCTATTTGCAGCTAGCAACAACACAAGTTGTTGTTCTGGAAGGCAAAACGGTCGTCTTTTCCACGCGTCGAGTCAGTGCCGTCACAGATGCCCGCCTGTGGGTACTGGTGGAGGGCAAAGCTGGAGACGCTCCACGGTCTTGCCGTCCAGCAGGCGTACACGTATCTCAAATGGCGGGACCGAGTTAATTTGTTTCTGCTCCTCTGGAAGGACATACAAACTGTTGTCGGCTTTACTGCAACTCCCCTTATCTCACGATTACACACACATTTGCGAGATCTTGAAAGGTCTGCTCTGCACTAAGAAAAGCAGAAAAAATGGTTTTCGTAAAAAAAGCACCACCTGTATGGCTATACTCGACCTTTTGGAAAAGGTCAATGACTGTATTGAAGAAGGAAAATGCGGTATTGGGATTTTTTTGGATCTATCCAAGGCCTTTGACACAATAGACTTTGAGATCTTATTGTATAAGCTATATCACTATGGTGTCAGAGGGATACCTCTCGATTGGTTCCGCTCTTACCTATACGGAAGGCAGCAATGTGTATGCGTCAATGATCACAATTCACCCTGTATGACCATAAATTATGGGGTTCCCCAGGGATCCATCTTGGGGCCTCTCCTTTTTATCCTATACATAAATGATTTTGTAAACTCCTCCGAAACTTTTCATAAAATAATTTTTGCTGACGATACAAATTTGTTTACCTCACACAGGAGCCTACACCATCTACAAGTAACTGTCAATGTAGAGCTTGTGAAAGTAGATTCCTGGTTCAAATGCAATGAGCTCTCACTTAATGTAAATAAAACAAATTTGATTCTATTTCGTTCTAATAAAAACCGGACAAATACTGAGCACTGCCATATCAACATCAATGGGCAGGAAATACAGAGAGTGTACTCCACAAAATTCCTGGGGGTCATCATTGACGAATACCTCCATTTCAAATGTCACATTAGCCATCTGTTAAACAAATTATCCAAATATGTTGGCCTGTTCTTTCACCTTTGTCATTATCTTCCTCTTTATGCTCTACTCACACTATATAAAACTCTCTTTGAACCACATCTAAACTACTGTAATGTCATCTGGTGTAACACCTTCCCCACCTACCTCCACAAATTAGAATCCATGCAAAAGAAAATTATACGGGCCCTGTCATGGTCCAAGTTTAATGCCCCCACTCGACATCTATTCCATAATTATCATCTCTTAAGACTGACAGAGTTCAATATTTATCAAAATGCTTGTTTAACCTATCAAGTCATTTACAGGCTGAATTTAAGGCTCTGTAGCTTGGTTCCTATCTACCATCCCCAGCATGCCCTCAACACTCGTAACTTAGATTTGATATCAGGGAAACATCGTTTACTGGATTGTACCGCTCTAAGTGTTGTATGCAGGGGACCAAAGATTTGGAACCGGCTTAATGAGAGCCTCAAGATGCTGTATCCATTCTCCAACTTCAAAAATAAACCAAAAACGTATCTATTAACCACCTATATTTAATGCCTCATGTGGGGTAGACTACTGTTGGGTTTTGCATGGTTGAATGAATGTATGTATGTATGTGTATGCTTGCTTTAGTACTATTATCTTGTGTTAATCATATAGCGTTGTTTTTTGTTGTTGTACTTGCTACCATGTTCCATCATTCCATGTATATACTATCCTCTGGACCCCCTGTCAAAAGCTTCTTCTAGCTTATTTGGGGGACCCTTTCACGTACCAACATCTTTAAATGATGATATTTCACTACTATTGAGGCAGGTAGCGAAAACGAAATTGAAGAAGAAACTGAAGCTATTGAGCCATATCGGTTTGAACCGTATGCAAGCGAAACCGACGGAAACGACACGACAGCCAGCGACACGGGAGAAAGCGAGGACGAATTCGGCGATCGCCTTCTAACCAACGATTGGTATGTGTTTGTTTGGCATTAAAGGAAACTAACAACTATGAACTAGGTTTACAGCATATGAAATACATTTGGCAACAACATGCACTTTGAGAGTGCAGACAGCCCAGTTTTCATCAATTAATATATTCTGTAGACATACCCTCATTCGCGCTCTTTTCCTGAAAGTTGATCTGTCCAGTTTTGGAGTTGATGTCAGCAGGCCAGGGAAGCTAGGGTCGATATTCTTCTCTTGATCATCTTCGGTGGCATAAGGGACGGTGTGAGCCAAGACATCCAGGGGGTTTAGCTCGCTCGTCTGCGGGAACTAATTGCCGCCATTGCTTGCCGTGCTACCGAGGTCCTTTGTCCCTGAATTGCTCACACACTCCGGCAGATTCAATGGGGGTCTGGCGGCAGATTTCTTTGACTTTATCGTTGGAAATGCATCTGCTTTGAGTGTCGCAGGATATCCACACATTCTTGCCATCTCTGTCGTAGCATAGCTTTCGTCGGTAAAGTGTGCAGAACAAACGTCCAATTTCTTGCCACTTTCGCATCTTTGGGCCACTGGTGCAACTTGAATCTGTCCCTGTTCGTGTTGTTACACCCTCCGACAACACACCGACGAGGCATGATGTCTCCAAGGTACGGAAAACAGTCGAAAAACGGAAAATAACAGAGCTGATTTGATTTGGTGTTTGAGAAAATGGCGGATTGCTTCCCGATTCGCTCCGAGAGCGAATAATAGAAAGGCGTTTAATTCGTCAAAATTCACCCATTTAGAGTTCGGAAATCAGTTAAAAAAAATATATGGTCTTTTTTCTGCAACATCAAGGTATATATTGACGCTTACATAGGCCTGGTGATAATGTTCCCCTTTAAGGTCCCCCTCCTTGGATCATTTTTTTTACAAAGCTCTTAGCTTTGTATGGACTCATCGATCGTTTACAAACTGAGTTCGGAGAGGAAGTGACGTCAGAAAGAACGCACCACAGCCAGCTTCATAAAAGACGCTTGTGGAAATCACAAATTACTACCTTAAAGAAGGACACGCGCGATTGCATTTCATTATTTACATAATTGATTGCATTACTTTGGATACAACACATCTCAGATGTCAACAATGCAATGTTGAGCGACGGTTTTGGATAAGGCCTGGAAGAACGGCAGCCTGGTGGGATAGGTTTGTCAACGAGTGTGTTGTGCCACAGGAACGGCAAGAGAACTTTCAAATGTCCAGGTCAGCTGTGATTCTACTTAGCGAAAAACTTTGTCCATTCGTCGAAGGGGAGACGACGAGAATGCGGGCTCCCGTGGATGAAGGAGTACTACGGAAAACAGCGAATGCATTTGGACTGGCAAAGCAGACTATCAGTTATTGTCCGCGATGTATGTCGAGCGATTACTCAATGTCTAGTTTTGTATTTCATAATTATTGTGAAGCCATGAAGTGGTTGCGGCCGTTAAGTATGACCGCCAATTTCAGCTTACAAGCACAGTGTCCTGACCAGATATCTAGATCCCTAGATTGATTGTTGCAAAATGTTATTTATCACATTGTTTACTTTCACACGTCCATTAAAGATATGATTCATGTACAAACCCCGTTTCCATATGAGTTGGGAAATTGTGTTAGATGTAAATATAAACGGAATACAATGATTTGCAAATCATTTTCAACACATATTCAGTTGAATATGCTACAAAGACAACATATTTGATGTTCAAACTCATAAACATTTTTTTTTTTTGCAAATAATCATTAACTTTAGAATTTGATGCCAGCAACACTTGACAAAGAAGTTGGGAAAGGTGGCAATAAATACTGATAACGTTGAGGAATGCTCTTTAAACATTTATTTGGAACGTCCCACAGGTGAACAGGCAAATTGGGAACAGGTGGGTGCCATGATTGGGTATAAAAGTAGATTCCATGAAATGCTCAGTCATTCACAAACAAGGATGGGGCGAGGGTCACCACTTTGTCAACAAATGCGTGAGCAAATTGTTGAACAGTTTAAGAAAAACCTTTCTCAACCAACTATTGCAAGGAATTTAGGGATTTCACCATCTACGGTCCGTAATATCATCAAAGGGTTCAGAGAATCTGGAGAAATCACTGCACGTAAGCAGCTAAGCCCGTGACCTTCGATCCCTCAGGCTGTACTGCATCAACAAGTGACATCAGTGTGTAAAGGATATCACCACATGGGCTCAGGAACACTTCAGAAAACCACTGTCAGTAACTACAGTTGGTCGCTACATCTGTAAGTGCAAGTTAAAACTCTCCTATGCAAGGCGAAAACCGTTTATCAACAACACCCAGAAACGCAGTCGGCTTCACTGGGCCTGAGCTCATCTAATATGGACTGATACAAAGTGGAAAAGTGTTCTGTGGTCTGACAAGTCCACATTTCAAATTGTTTTTGGAAACTGTGGACGTCGTGTCCTCCGGACCAAAGAGGAAAAGAACCATCCGGATTGTTATAGGCGTAAAGTTGAAAAGCCAGCATCTGTGATGGAATGGGGGTGTATTAGTGCCCAAGACATGGGTAACTTACACATCTGTGAACGCACCATTAATGCTGAAAGGTACATACAGGTTTTGGAGCAACATATGTTGCCATCCAAGCAACGTTACCATGGACGCCCCTGCTTATTTCAGCAAGACAATGCCAAGCCACGTGTTACATCAACGTGGCTTCATAGTAAAAGAGTGCGGGTACTAGACTGGCCTGCCTGTAGTCTCCCATTGAATATGTGTGGCGAATTATGAAGCCTAAAATACCACAACGGAGACCCCCGGACTGTTGAACAACTTAAGCTGTACATCAAGCAAGAATGGGAAAGAATTCCACCTGAGAAGCTTCAAAAATGTGTCTCCTCGGTTCCCAAACGTTTACTGAGTGTTGTTAAAAGGAAAGGCCATGTAACACAGTGGTGAACATGCCCTTTCCCAACTACTTTGGCACGTGTTGCAGCCATGAAATTCTAAGTTAATTATTTAAAAAATAAAGTTTATGAGTTTGAACATCAAATATGTTGTCTTTGTAGTGCATTCAATTGAATATGGGTTGAAAAGGATTTGCAAATCATTGTATTCCGTTTATATTTACATCTAACACAATTTCCCAACTCATATGGAAACGGGGTTTGTATGATGGCTCAGGTGTGAATCACTACAATAGTCTAACAGCTGCTGATGGTGAGGCAAGCAAGGTTTACTGTTAAGAGAAATGTGGCAATAGGCTACATTTAAACACATGGTAAGAATATACTTCCAGGTCAGAGGTGACTATGACACGCACATTTTTTTTTACCGCGCATGCGTACTAGGTTTATGGAGGGGGGAGGAGGTCTTAAACGGTGGCATTGTGTGTGTGTGGACAAGGATATGGTTAGGTGGGATGTACCCTGGATAACCTTAGCCAGCTTAGTGTAGAAGGGGCGATGAGAAGAAGTGTCGGGAGCAGCAGGTCAAAAAGTCAAAGCAGCATGACTTCACTTTATGTTGAAGGGTGTGTACCAGGGCATTTATCGCACCGAGCATTGTTACAGTCCACTAGTCTGAGTGACAGACAGCTTGAAATGTTCCTTTGCAAATAAGGGCGGGTTCTGTGTGAGGAAATGACACTTTTTCCGAAAAAGATCTCAATCAGGCGTAGGACCTGTTGAAAGTGCGGTGCGCTGACGTCACCCGACGCTCGTCCCGACTTGGTTTTGAGTCGAATGGTGTGGTCCGACTGGTGGTCCTGATAAGCACCTGCTGTGTTCTGATTGAGCCTTGTGGACTTATGCATACCTGCCAACTTTTGAAATCAGAAAAACCTAGTAGCCAGGGTCCAGGGGCCACAGGCCCCGGTAGGTCCAGGACAAAGTCCTGGTGGGGGGTTCAGGGGGGCTTCCCGACGCAAAATGATTATTAGCATTCAGACAGGTTAAAATGTTGCTAAAACCATCACTTTTCTATCAGTCCCAGTGACTTTTCAAAACAAAAATATTACAGCAAAAATCATATGGGTTGATTGACATGTTTATTCTGTAAGCTAACTTCAATAGTTTGAAATTATTTTGACAGTTAATGCCAGTTATCCTGTCAACCTTTCACAAGACTTCAATTTGTTAATTGAAAGTATAAACAGTATAAACACTTTTTACAGTAAATAAATGGTAAAACAGTACTAAACAATTCCATTAAAAAAAAAATGTTATGATTGTAAATGTATTCAAAATCTTTTGACATTAACTTTATATGTTGAAACTTTCAACAACTTGAAAGAATAATATTTTTGAGAGTATTTGGTTCAAATTACACAATATAAATAAGACATGTCATTATTGATATTGCAGACATTATTGTAACAAGAAACTTCAGGTCGAAATTTTGGTTTATGAAAGAAATATAAATAAATATAAATATAAAACTTCATGACGACATTTTTCAAATTACCCGGTAATAAAGAGTAATAGAAGAGTATGATAGTTATATGTTACTTGTTTTGAACATGTTATCGTTATCACAAATAAAAAGATATACTGTACACAGAAATTATTTTTGATTTGATTTATTGTTTATGTAATAAAAGATTTACTTAAAATTGTATGTTTGGTGAGTTTTTTTATGCTACGAACTGTACTTACCGGCGATGTAAACCGAAGGAGACATTTGGGCGACGAAAAACGTTGAAAGTTTTCCACTTGTATCGCTAGCAACGGCATTAGACTTGTGTTTTTTTGTCCCAACGTGGTCTTTTACATCGCTAATTCCTCCGTGTCCGATCGAAAAATCTTGTCTGCACAAGGTGCAATTCGCGTAGTTTTCACCCTTTTTGGAACGGATAATTATTCCCGGATAGGCTTTTGAATATTCTTCACGGAATGACTGCAGTTTTCTTTTCGGTTTAAGACTCGTTTGCGATTTTTCTCCGCCTGATTCCATGATCGTTCGCTCGTTTGGAAACAATGGCAACTGGTGCCTCGTGCTTGGCAGCGGTGCTATAAATAGCCTCGCGCATGGCATTCGGAATGGCTCGATAGGAAGTTACGGGAAGCAGTGTCGATTGTCATTGTTGTTACGCGATTTCGTGAATAAAACTTTTTTTTTAATATTTTTTTTTAATTAATGAAAAACCGTATTTTTTATCACTGCAACCGTAACCCGGAATAGGTTGATGAAAACCGTACTAATTACGGGAAAACCGGAGTAGTTGGCAGGTATGACTTATGTAACGATAATTACAGAACACGTTTTGGAGAAATGTGACTCACGCCTACGAGCTGGACAGAGAGAAGGGGGAGGCAGTAACAGGACAATATTCCTGTTTTCCACAGGATTGCAATTTATCTGTGAAGCTCCCAGATGATATCACCATTTCCTTTGCATTCTTGCATTGTGATGTTTACAGACGTGAGCATAATATAAAAAGCAAAACAAATATGTTTACAAGGACAGGATTTACTTTCTTCCGCACTTGTCATGGTGAAGCCGTCTGGATGAAAACCAAGGCTTCCCGTCCAACCTGATGGAGCTTCAGAGGTGCTGCGAGGAGGAATGAGAGAAAGTGCCCAAAGATAGGTGTGCCAAGCTTGTGGCATCGTATTCAAAAAGACTTGAGGCTGGAATCGCTGCCAAAGGTGCATCAACAACGCCCCGAGCAATGGCTGTGAATACTTATGTCCATGTGTTTTTTTAGTTTGAATAAATTTGAAAAAAATAAATAAACAATCACATTGTCATTATGGAGTATTGTGTGTCGAATTTTGAGGAATAAGGCTGTAACATAACAAAATGTGGAAATAGTAGGGGTGTATCGGTACGTGTATTTGTATTGAACCGTTTCGGTACGGGGGTTCTGGTTCGGTTTCGAGTTTCCACACGGACATATTAAGTAGCGAAAACGCACGTTGTGTAAACAATGCACACCGAGGCACAACACCCGGCATGCTAGCAGCTAACGGGCTACGATAGACTGACCATACGTCCTCTTTTCACCGGACATGTCCTCTTTTGCGGAGCTGTCAGGGCGGAGTTTCTTAAATGCCTCAAATGTCCGGTATTTTGAGTTAAGGTTGCGTGTATTTTCAATGTACGTTTAGGGTTAAGAAGGGGTTAAAAACAAAACAAATTGTGCGAGCACCAGCATTGGTGAGGGAGGGGCAGAGACAGAGAGGGAGAGAGAGAGAGTTATGATAAACGCGCATGCGTCGCCAGGCTCTGCTTTTTATCCATAGATTTATCACATTTAATTTTTTATTATTATTATTTATTATTATTGGGCGGTATAGCTCGGTTGGTAGAGCGGCCGTGCCAGCAACTTGAGGGTTGCAGGTTCGATCCCCACTTCCGCCATCCTAGTCACTGCCGTTGTGTCCTTGGGCAAGACACTTTTTTTTTTTTTTTTTTCTTTAGTTTATTTCGAACATGAACACACTTACATCATAATACATCACACAATTTCATATCATTTCATTTTACATCATGCCCGAAAAGGAGTAGGAAGAAGCAAAGCTTATTTAATCCTACCCCTTTCCCACTTCAAAGTGTTTACAAATATATAGAATCATTTACTGACCTTTTTATATAATAAAATAACATCTATGAATTAGTATACAACAGTTTTGTAATATGTAATTAATTAATTAATTCAGTCATTATTAACATACTGAGATGAAGAATATCTTATTTTCAATAAGGTTGAAAGTATTTCTCATAATTCTTCTTTTTTGTACTCTGTAAGCACTATTATTTTGAACAACCTCTTAAACTGGATCATATCAGTACAATTTTTAACTTCTTTACTTAATCCATTCCATAATTTAATTCCACATACTGATATGCTAAAAGTTCTAAGTGTTGTACGTGCATATAAATGTTTTAAATTATTTTTTCCTCTAAGGTTATATTTCTCCTCTTTAGTTGAGAAGAATTGTTGTACATTCTTTGGTAGCTCAAACCACCTGCTCCCAGTGCCACCCACACTGATTTAAATGTAACTTAGATATTGGGTTTCACTATGTAAAGCGCTCTGAGTCACTTGAGAAAAAGCGCTATATAAATGTAATTCACTTCACTTCACTTATCTATAGCAGGGGTGTCAAAAGTGTGCCCCGGAGGCCATTTGCGGCCCGCAGCTAATGTTTTAAAGGCACATTCTAAAAATACTATTAAAATAAACAAAAACATCAAAAGTGAAATAAAAAAGCTTAAAGGTTAAATGTAATTTAGAAAAAGCTGCAATGTTGACTAATAAAACAAAGCAGTTTTTTTTTCTTTCAAATGTTATTGCTCAAAACATAATATTGAATCAAAATCAATGTTATTATGAATTATTGACCTATCCACGGTCCCCATTACTTCACATCAAATAATCCAGTAAGAAAAATATTTTTGGTGGAAGATTTTGCAAATTTGGTAAATAAATAACTAGGGATGTCCGATAATGGCTTTTTGCTGATATCCCAGTGTTTCCCACACATTCATTTATTTGTGGCGGCCCGCCACGAAAGAATTATGTCCGCCACAAATGGATTTTTCGGCTTTTGACTCGCTCGACCGCTCATAAAAGCAATGGGACTGTCTGTGAATGTTGCTTGTAGTTACACCTCCGGTGCAGTAGGTGGCGGTATGCATTGTAACTCCGCCAATTGCACTTAATTCACCTGGTGGGCCAGAAGAAGAAGAAGAAGAGGGACGGACGGACGGGACCAAAATACTCGCCGACTACTTTTCATAATGATGGCGCTTCCTACGTTTCTACCTCAAACGTCCAAAAGCTGCTGAAAGCCTTGATCCAGGATGCCATGGGGAAAAAAACTTAAATGGTGCCTTTTGGCGACAGTTAGCAGCTTGGTGGCTCATAGCCGGCTAGCTAACGCTTGCTAGCGTGGTAGCATTGCTTCATTTTTACAGGTGTTATAGGTAGATAGGTTATAGCTGCATCGCTCGCGGCTCGTCACATATTTAATGTTAATCCGCGATTTCACCGAGCGTTTCACTGACGGTTTCGCCTGACGCTGTTTGACTCGGTCACCTGTTTTCATACCGACGAGCTAACGTGTCCAGGTTATAACCCTGTTGTCAATAAACACACATGGACTGAAGCTAAATTGTCCACTGTCCACTGCAGCATGTGAATGCAATGAAAAGAATAAAATCTGAGCCAACCAGCTGTTAAAATGTTGTCCAGGTTAATGTTTTATTAAAGGCCCTTCATTTCAAGATTTCAACTGTGATTGGGCTTTAAACAGGTGGATGACCTGTTCAGATGGGTGTAACTCCTACTGGTCAAATAATGTGAAATAGCATTTAATTTTACATGTATGCAATGCCATTTAAATGTAATTATAGATAATAATAATAAATACTGTGTAGTGTTGTAAATAGTCAACGGGAAGGATTCTAGTAATATATAAGCCATGAGCACTACACAGCCAGAAAAAAACCTAGGCAGGACAAGTAAAAATATTGGGGCAAGTAGATTTGAGAAGTCGGGCAAGTAGAAAAAAACCTTAACGTTGAACCCTGCATGTGTTGAGCTGCTGGTTAGACGGCACTGTACATAGAGCGCTTCTGCTCCTTAGTAATAAATTCTAATGTTGGATGTTCACTCCTTCACACAGATGAGTATAGAAAAATATTTTCAACGGCCGAAAAGGGCTGGACTTGGAGAGGAGGTAGGCCTACAGTCTGGACCACAGGTGCGACCTGTTCAGCAGGAGGAGGAGGAGGAGGTTGACTGACTGTGGCAGGACACCTCTGCCTCTGTTTCACTTCATGTTGCTGGTAAATAATATGGTTGTAGTAGTAGGCTAAAGTTAAATTATTTAGTATTCACTAATTAAAGGGGCAGAGCTTTAAGAGACATTTTAGCTTTTATATTTTATAAGATATATTTTTTGTAAGAACCACAATTAATAAATATATTTCAGTGAATCACTAATTGTTCAAATCTGTATATAAATATGTACATAAAATGTTGTAATTATATTCCAACTCCGCGTTCTTCTTGGTCATCGCCGCTGCCCCCCCCCGCCGACCACACCACCACAAATAGATGCCTATCCTGTGGGAAACACTGTATCCGATATTCCGATATTGTCCAACTCTTTAATTACCGATACCGATATCAACCGATACATGCAGTCGTGGAATTAACACATTATTATGCCTAATTTGGACAAGCAGGTATGGTGAAGATAAGGTACTTTTAAAAAAAATTAATAAAATAAGATAAATAAATTAAAAACATTTTTCTTGAATAAAAAAGAAAGTAAAACAATATAAAAACAGTTACATAGAAACTAGTAATTAATGAAAATTAGTAAAATTAACTGTTAAAGGTTAGTACTATTAGTGGACCAGCAGCACGCACAATCATGTGTGCTTACGGACTGTATCCCTTGCAGACTGTATTGATATATATTGATATATAACGTAGGAACTAGAATAGTAATAACAGAAAGAAACAACCCTTTTGTGTGAATGAGTGTGAATGGGGGAGGGAGGTTTTTTGGGTTGGTGCACTAATTGTAAGTGTATCATGTTTTTGTTATGTTGATTTAATAAAAAAAACAACAACAAAAAAACGATACCGATAATAAAAAAAACGATACCGATAATTTCCGATATTACATTTTAACGCATTTATCGATAATATCGGCAGGTCGATATTATCGGACATCTCTATAAATAAACCAAACATTTATACTTTGTTGTTTTCTTACTGTACCGAAAATTAACCGAACCGTGACCTCTAAACCGAGGTACGTACTGAACCAAAATTTTTGTGTACCGTTACACCCCTAGGAAACAGTGAAGAACTGTGAATACTTTCTGGATGCACTGTATGAAGCAGTTTTTGCTGTTGTTTAGGTATTGTGTACTATTGATTTTGCTACGCTCAAACAGTTGTAATTATAGAAAATAAGGAACAAGTTTACATATTTTGTTGATATTGTTAAACTGCATTTTGTACTCACTATAATACCGTATTTTTCGGACTATAAGTCGCTCCGGAGTATAGTCAAAAATGCACAATAAAGAAGCAAAAAAACACATATACGTCGCACTGGAGTATAAGTCGCATTTTTGGGGGAAGTTTATTTGATAAAATCCAACACCAAGAATAGACAATTGAAAGGCAATTTAAAATAAATAAAGAATAGTGAACAACAGGCTGAATAAGTGTACGTTATATGAGGCATAAATAACCAACTGAGAACGTGCCTGGTATGTTAACGTAACATATTATGGTAAGAGTCATTCATGCTAAACGTTTACCAAACAATCTGTCACTCCCGATCGCTAAATCCGATGAAATCTTCCTCCTCGGTGTCGCTCCTGGTATGCGCCGCTAGCGTCCATTCTTTCTGCTGCTCGATCGCCGTTTTCTGGTGCATATTTCACTACGTCCAGCTTGTAATCTGCAGTATATGATTTCCTTTTCGGTGCCATTTTAGTTCAGCCCTTCTCAGTTTTTATAAGTTACCGCCAATGTTGCTGTGATCTATTTTAATAGCTCCGACAGTAGCGTATAGCATATAGCAGTTAGCATTCCAAAACCCACAATGCACTTCTGCCATGACCCGCCCCCGCCGAATTCTTATTGGTTGGCGTGTGAGTGACGATTGCTGACGTGTGTGTGACGATTGCGGACATTTTCTTCGTCGTTCACGCGAATTAGATAAATAATATTATTTGATATTTTACAATAATGTGTTAATAATTTCACACATAAGTCGCTCCGGAGTATACGTCGCACCTACGGCCAAACTATGAAAAAAACCTCGACTTATAGTCCGAAAAATACGGTACATATGATCGGTATCGTTATTGCAGTGAAGTGCAGTCAGGGGAGGCAGGTGAGGCGGGGCCTCGCGTGCCATCATGGAAAGAAAAAAAATGTAAAAAGAAAACAAATTAATTAAATTGTTATATGCATCCAGTGATTATACTATAAAGTTATTTTCCATTTAACTTCACCAGTTTTAGATTATTTTTATTCAAAATCGCTGAACTTTCACATTTGCCGTTCAAATACTGAGAAGAGACGGTGCTGTGATCAGCAGCCAGTTGAGCCTCAACATGGATTGCGCAATGACTCGGCTAACTGCTGGCCTGCTGTGCAGTGAGACCGTATTGCTATATGAATTATATTATACATTTCCATAGTTTAGTTAGCTGAGGTATATAATGTACTGTGTGTTTTGTCAACAACTGTATGTGTGTAACATATTTCTTGTGCTGAGCAATCATAAAACGGCTGCGAAGACGCACTGGCTGAGGCTCGCAGTAATCCCGCCTCATGGTGGTAGAGGGCGCTAGTGATCCCAGCGATCATTTTTGCGACTACTCGGCTGCAGAATAAGTGACAACAAGCAGCAACAGTTAGCAGCGATCATTTATTTTTTCCTCTCGCCTGGACTTTTAACATGGAGGATTACATATCTAAAATAAAACAAGTTTTCTAAACTGGACTTTCAATCCAAGCAGGAGGTAATAATTAAAGGAAGATCTCCATCGAGACAGAGAGACTTCTAAAACTGAAGAAAGATAAGGAAGACTTCTATAAACAAGTTATCGATGCTTTTGTTTAGAAGGAGCGGCGCATGGACTTCATTTATAAGTAAAGGTAAGACCATATTAACGTTTTTTTAATTAAATGTGCTTTTTTGTGTGCTACAGTTTGTATGTGTAAAGTTAAAGTTAAGTTAAAGTACCAATGATTGTCACACACACTAGGTGTGGTGAAATTTGTCCTCTGCATTTGACCCATCCCCTTGTTCACCCCCTGGGAGGTGAGGGGAGCAGTGGGCAGCAGTGGTGCCGCGCCCGGGAATCATTTTTGGTGATTTAACCCCCAATTCCAAGCCTTGATGCTGAGTGCCAAGCAGGGAAGAATGCTGGTATGAGCTTTTAAACATAACCCGTTAACTGCTGCCAATCAAATGGTGAATAAGATACTCTTTAGGGTTCATATGTTTGTAAATCTGACTGTGATGAAGTCAGTGCCTCACCAGCCATCAACCTCACCGCACGTCACTGCGGTATTGGTATCAGCCGACTACTCACTCGCGGAGGATGGCATCGGAATTGGAACATCCTACGAAGGCACTCTGAGCAGAAGTGTACATTCATTATTTCCCTCCCAACTGTGGTGATCGTTAGCCGGGAGGCGACATCATCAACCTGGTCCGTTAAGCACCGGGTCCGCTTGGCTCCCAGAACCAAATTAGAGAGGTTGAGCTGCGAGGGGAACATGTTCCAGCAGGTCGAGGCACCCTGTGATTGGGGGCTGTTGAAAAAAAGCTTGGTCAGGGTTTCTGCTCGATTGCTTTCTAGTTGAGAGGACAAGAAACTCCCAGGAGGACCACCAGGACCCTGAGCCAAGGGTCATCCCCAGGAGAACTGGGTCTATATCCAGATAAGGATTAGGGGTTGCTCGGGTAATTCTTGACTTGTTAAGATGATGAATACAGTTTGTTGCTTGACAATCCTGGAATCTTTTTAGCGTGAGGAAGGGTGGGGGGGGGGAGTGTTAATGGGAACCTGAGCAGAGCACAGGGGTGTGTGGGGGGGGGGGGGGGGGGGGGAGTGTCTGGTCCATCTTTTGTGAAGAAGCTCTTCAAAGCGTTGGCCCTCTTGTTTGTCCACCGGGACTCTTTGTAACGCTATCCTCCACTGTCATTTTGTCCTTTTATTTTTAGGCAGGGCTATTATTGCAGCCATCGGCACCATACGCCCCCCTCCCTGCGCCTCGGGCTTTGTGCGTCTGCTCCGGGTCAGGCCTGAACTTTTTTTTTTTCCCCTTCTTTCGCCTCTTTTCTTCTGCTCCCTCGCAAGCGGACCGGACGACCATATTGGACCGGCGCTAAGTCCTGGACTGCGTGGGATTGTTGGAGGAGGGGGGCTGAGGGTCTGCCGGTCTTGGGTCCACACCGTCAAAACACGACGGAACTCACTCAACTATCCCATAATATGCAACGATTTGACCACTAAAACAACAGCAGACAACACAACCACATTAGCTAGTCAGACGCACAGAGGATCATGTTCCCTTAAGAGCTCGCTGGCTCATTAAAAATTGAGCTACACCTCCCTTGTTACACCTGCTCAAAACAATTAGGGCCAATCAGCAGCTTTGTTGCAGCGTCGACCCGGCAACAGCGTGAGCCACTTGTGTTAATGGAATTAGCCGCCAACGTTAGGCGCTACAGTAGGAAAGGGATTCATACGGCCCCATTCTACGCGGTTTACCTGACATATGAAACGTGACGAATCAGGGGAGTGCACCATCCACTTTTGAATATCTTAAAATGTGTTTTGTGGCGTCAGGTGCTATGTAGAGTGGCGCTTTCCATCATTTTCAGCAGACTGAATTGCAAAATGATGAAAACTCCCTCTTCCTCTCACACGAGACCGACCCAAGAATGGGGTCATATGAATGCCTTCCGTACTGTAGGGGTGGGCGTTAACATTTTAACCGATATTGGTGCTTTGAAAACAGGGTCAGTGCTTAAACAGTAGGGGTGTCAAAAAAATGTTTTAATTTTTTTAATTAATCGCGATTCTTACATGTAACGATTCTTAATCGATTAAAAAATCGATTTAAAATGTTTTTTGTTTTTTTTCTAGTGTCCAGCCACTTTATTAAATGTTTGGGTAAAATTTTATCAAACAAAACCATATTTATTTTAAGTAATATACACACTTATCAGAGTTGTTTATGAAGGAATATAGTTAATCATAGAACTGGGACCCAATGTTCTTTAAAAAGGTATTGATTTTTCAATCGAGAATCGACTCTGAATCGAATCGTTACCGACAAGAATTGAATCGAATCGAATCGTGTGAAGCCCAAAGACTCGCAGCCCAAATCGGGACTTAACATTTTTTAAACATGCACATTTTTGACAAAAAAGGGCTTTTTATTTGCATGGATTTTATGTGTCATTCAAGTTAAACATCCATCCAACCATCCATTTTCTACCGCTTGTCCCTTTCGGGGTCGCGGGGGGTGCTGGAGCCTATCTTAGCTGCATTCGGGCGGAAGGCGGTGTACATTCTTTAAACAGATTAGTAATTTAAATATTTCAATGATATAAATTAAGTACACACCAAAAACAATACATTCAAAAAAAAGAAATCCGCCATAAATTGTCATAATTATTGCATACAGAACATGGGAAGTGGCCAAAAAAGCGAGTAACTTGAGTTGGGATGTTCGATGCTCATAAATCTGGGTGTTCCTGAATGCAGCCTCGCTTTACCATTACAGTCATTGGTGCATAATTAGGAAGTGCTGTGGTGGTGTTGTTGATTTGACTCGCCCTCTTCTAATGGCGACAGAGCCAAAACCAAACAAAAAATGACCAAAAAGGCCAAAGGGAAAGTGATGAAGAAAATTAAACCATATGTCTGACCGACAGTGCTTAGAGCATGGGTGTACAGACTACAGCCCGTTGGCGTCTTTAATTTGGCCCGAGAGACAGCACGAGTTCAATAATCAATGGCGGAGAGCAATATATTTTGCCATCTAGTGGCCAATGAAAGTACCTCAACCATTAGTTCCACAAAGCATTCACTTATATGACTCAATCCGAACAACATTCTCTAGTCATAAAAAAAAAAATCAACTAGCACAAAATGTCAACAAACAGTCACACACAACACAACGTGCTCATTGAACTTTGTGGATATTATTAAAAAAATCAACATAAAAAAACAATGAAAATTACACCCATTTAAATCCATTACAAGGGATGATGGGAAAAATGCAAAGCACTCTCTCCACACTTATACTTACCCATGTTTGGTGCATTTTATCTGCTTGATATTTCTGATTGATTACAAAACTTTAAGGAGGTCGTCACGGAAGTAAACAAGGTAAGAGTTGCCATCATGTCTCCACCTCGTCGCTGCCACCACAGCCTGGGGGGCCAATAGACTACAGACTGCGGTGAAGTAGGCCGGCTTCGTCGCATGAAGAAGCCTACAACTTTTGCTTCTGTTTTCCGCTCCGTTTGCTGAATGGCGATATACCATGTACATACCTGCCAACTATTGAAATCAGAAAAACCTAGTAGCCAGGGTCCAGGGGCCGCAGGCCCCGGTAGGTCCAGGACAAAGTCCTGGTGGGGGGTTCCGCCCCCCGACGCAAAATGATTATTAGCATTCAGACAGGTTAAAATGTTGCTAAAACCATCACTTTTCTATCAGTCACAGTGACTTTTCAAAACAAAAATATTACAGCAAAAATCATATGGGTTGATTGACATGTTTATTCTGTAAGCTAACTTCAATAGTTTGAAATTATTTTGACAGTTAATGCCAGTTATCCTGTCAACCTTTCACAAGACTCCAATTTGTTAATTGAAAGTATAAACAGTATAAACAGTTTTTACAGTAAACAAATGGTAAAACAGTACTAAACAATTCCATTAAAAAAAAAATTGGTGTCATTAACTTTCTGTCCAAGCTTGTATAATCTACTGCCTTGTTCAATTGTAAAAAATATTCTGTGCCTAAAATTCACATTTCTATCACATTATCATACTGTAAACATGGTAAGCTAACTTCATTAAAATTAATAGTCCTGTCAATAGCATGGAATTACAATTCAAATGTAGTTTTTTTGTAAGCCTTTCAAAATAATTCAAAATATGAAAAATTAATGAAAATTAATTTAAGCCATCAGACACTTGAAAAGTGGCACATCACATCTCTAATGTAATCATTTTCACTTGTCAACAGAAATAGCACTGCAAAAATATTAAGGACATACTTCTGTATTTTGGTAGTTATGCTGTCAACATTTAACAAGATTTCTTCAACTTGGACTTGAAAGCATAAATAGTATAAACACTTTTAACAGTATAACAGTACTAAACAATTCCAATAGATAACATTGGTGTCATTACCTTTTTGTGGCTAAAATCCAAATTTATTCTAGTCCATGCTCAATTGTTGCCTCCGTAAATAAAACTTCGGCATTTATCACATCCAAAGAATCTGTTTGGGCGACGAAAAACGTTGAAAGTTTTCCACTTGTATCGCTAGCAACGGCATTAGACTTGTGTTTTTTTGTCCCAACGTGGTCTTTTACATCGCTAATTCCTCCGTGTCCGATCGAAAAATCTTGTCTGCACAAGGTGCAATTGGCGTAGTTTTCACCCTTTTTGGAACGGATAATTATTCCCGGATAGGCTTTTGAATATTCTTCACGGAATGACTGCAGTTTTCTTTTCGGTTTAAGAATCGTTTGCGATTTTTCTCCGGCTGATTCCATGATCGTTCGCTCGTTTGGAAACAATGGCAACTGGTGCCTCGTGCTTGGCAGCGGTGCTATAAATAGCCTCGCGCATGGCATTCGGAATGGCTCGATAGGAAGTTACGGGAAGCAGTGTCGATTGTCATTGTTGTTACGTGATTTCGTGAATAAAACTTAAAAAAAAAAAAAAAAAATGTAATTAATGAAAAACCGTATTTTTTATCACTGCAACCGTAACCCGGAATAGGTTGATGAAAACCGTACTAATTACGGGAAAACCGGAGTAGTTGGCAGGTATGCATGTATATCTCGATATTTTTTCCCGTAAAGTAAAAACAAAACAGTCCTGGTTACCTGAGATACTAAGTGCGTCATTAGTAATTTACAAAATAATGACAAAATAATGGCTTACTAAGTCAAAATAATGACTTACAAAGTCAAATTAATGACTTACTTGTAAGTAAGCGTTTGAGAAAAAGAGTTAAAAGTGGGGCCACATGCAGACATATGTACAACTCATCATGCTTAATTTATTACAGCATTTGGGAAGCCTGTAGTTGTTTTTTATTATGTAAACGTTATATTTTTTATCAACATGTGATAGCAGGGACCCTGCCATTCAAAACTAGGCTGCTACATTACTAATGATTAATGTAACTATAGCTGAAAAAAATGGTACAATAGCAATAGGAGAGACTATTCGCGCTGCGGGAAACCCTGTATGTATATAAATATATATATATATATATATATACATATACATCTAAATGTTTAAAGCCCAATGCGACTCCCAGTCAAAAAGTTTGGACACCCCTGGCTTAGAGTAAGAGGCAGTGTAGTTCCTTATCTAATGACCTATTTTCAACTTCGGTCGTAAATTGCGTTGCCATGGTTACACAAAACTTTACCAAACGTAACAGTGCTCTTGTCCTCCCCATCGAGACCTATCCACCGATACAACATAAGTGGAGGTTGGCGGCAGAAAAGGGCCCAGAACACGCTGTGAAGGCATCACGACACGATGCAGAAATATCCTAACACTCTTTCAGTGTTGTACTGTAAATCCGTCCTACGTTCCAAGTGTTCTCCGGTCTTTCAGGTGTGTGTGGTAGAGCGACGCCCGAGGCCTGACGACTACTTTCTGCGCGTGTGTTGAAATACTGTTCGGCTGTGAGCGCTTGTGTTGTGTGTTACCGCAGCTGCCCCAGACTGCAACGTCTTTACACCCCCTCCCCCCAACACACACACACCAAAACACACACATATGCACACACACACACAGACACCACTTGACCCCCTCAGCCAAAACACTTGTGCGCGTCACTTGAGCAGGGCAGACACTTCCCGTGCATATTGAATTTTACGAGCAAATGAAGATAATGTTTGTTTTGCTTTGAAACGACTCAGCGTCTCGTTAAGAAACGTTCCTGATTACTGTAATATAATCAAGAAACTGGTATCATTTCATATCGCGATTATCTTTAGAAACAATCAGCTTTTTTTCTTTAAAAACAACACACTTTAGGTTTAGGAGCAACAGTGAACACTAGACATCAGGGGTGTGAATCTTTGGGCACCGAACGATTGGAATCCTTGGGTGACGATTCTCGTATCAACACGATTCTTGATTCAAACCGATTCTCGCAATGTATCATTTGGTATAATAACTATCAGGAAACGTTTTTAAAACAGTTTACAGGTTAGAAAAAGGCCTGAAAACGTATTTTTTTTAAACTGATTGTGGAGGTTGCCCTCCAGAGGGTTCTTTGGACCACCAAACACCGACATGAGAGCCTGGTTCAGGTTCACAATACAGTTTTATTTTTCCAATGAAGTCTCTGTGTTGCTTTTCAGCAATTGTCTTTTTGTGGCTGTCCGTCTGGCTCTCGCTCTCCCCGAGCTCCAACCTCTCCCGGTTGCTGCTTATACAGAGCGACAAGGTGATTACCGTATTTTCCGCACTATTAGCCGCACCTAAAAACCACAAATTTTCTCAAAAGCTGACAGTGCGGCTTATAACCTGGTGTGCTTTATATATGGATTAATATTAAGATTCATTTTCATAAAGTTTAGGTCTCGCAACTACGGTAAACAGCCGCCATCTTTTTTCCCCGTAGAAGAGGAAGCGCTTCTTCTTCTACGGTAAGCAACCGCCAAGGTAAGCACCCGCCCCCATAGAAGAGGAAGCGCTTCTTCTTCTACTGTAAGCAACCACCAAGGTAAGCACCCACCCCCGTAGAAGAAGAAGCGCGCGGATATTACGTTTCATTTCATTTGTGTGTTTACATCTGTAAAGACCACAAAATGGCTCCTATTAAGAGACACGCGTACAACGCAGAATTCAAACTCAAGGCAATAAGTCACGCAGTAGAACACGGAAATAGAGCAGCAGCAAGAGAATTGAACATAAATGAATCAATGGTGCGTAGGTAGAGGAAGCAACAAGATGACCTGCGCCACTAAGACAGGGAGACAGCGCCGGACGACATACGCCAACATCTGCCAGTGGATTGTAAATGCCTGGGCGGATATATCGGTCTCAACTGTGGTCCGAGCTTTCCGGAAGGCAGGATTCACGGAACTGCTGGACAACAACAGCAACAACATTGACTCTGATGACTTCGACGAGACGGAGCCGGCCATTTTGGATGCCGTTTTCGCCCAACTTTTTAATTCAGACACTGAAGAAGAATTCGAGGGATTTATGGATGAGGAATAACTTCAGAAAGTGAGCTTTAAATGTTTATTTTGTGTGTTGTGTGACATTAACGTTCGAGCAACGTTGAGTTATTGATGTTGCTATTGCTCTGCACTAATTTGAGTGTTACTATTTTTGTGATTGCACATTTGCACATTACATTTTGGGGGTGAACAGAGTTGTTAGAACGCTGGTTTGTAATATATTATTAAAGTTTGACTGACCTATCTGACTGTTTTTTTGACATTACCTTTAGCGCAGCGTAGGCGCGGCTTATAACCCGGGGCGGCTTATAGGTGAACAAAGTTTTGAAATATGCCATTCATTGAAGGTGCGGCTAATAACCCGGGGCGGCTTATAGTGCGGAAAATACGGTAGATGACAAGGCCCACATCTGCCATCTACGCACCTGTCGCTGACTTCGAGGCCGGTCCTGGCACACCCCGTTCCGCTGCAGACCCGCAGGCCACACCCCCCTCCACACTGATTTTTTTTTTGGATGAATAAGGATCGCAATTTGGATGTGAATTAATTGCCGCACTTAAAATCCTTTTTTTCCAGACTACAAGGCGTATTTACAATCCCGTGAAAATTATCTTAAAGGGGAACATTATCACAATTTCAGAAGGGTTAAAACTATTAAAAATCAGTTCCCAGTGGCTTATTTTATTTTTCTAAGTTTTTTTCAAAATTTTACCCATCACGCAATATCCCTTAAAAAAAGCTTCAAAGTGCCTGATTTTAACCATCGTTATATACACCCGTCCATTTTCCTGTGACGTCACATAGTGATGCCAACACAAACAAACATGGCGCATAGAACAGCAAGCTATAGCGACATTAGCTCGGATTCAGACTCGGATTTCAGCGGCTTATGCGATTCAACAGATTACGCATGTATTGAAACGGATGGTTGTAGTGTGGAGGCAGGTAGCGAAAACAAAATTGAAGAAGAAACTGAAGCTATTGAGCCTTGAACCGTATGCAAGCGAAACCGACGAAAACGACATGACAGCCAGCAACACGGGAGAAAGCGAGGACGAATTCGGCGATCGCCTTCTAACCAACGATTGGTATGTGTTTGTTTGGCATTAAAGGAAACTAACAACTATGAACTAGGTTTACAGCATATGAAATACATTTGGCAACAACATGCACTTTGAGAGTGCAGACAGCCCAATTTTCATCAATTAATATATTCTGGAGACATACCCTCATGTCAGCAGGCCAGAGAAGCTAGGGTCGATATTCTTCTCTTGATCATCTTCGGTGGCATAAGGTACGGTGTGAGCCAGGACATCCAGGGGGTTTAGCTCGCTCGTCTGCGGGAACAAACTGCCGCCATTGCTTGCCGTGCTACCGAGGTCCTTTGTCCCTGAATTGCTCACACACTCCGGCAGATTCAATGGGGGTCTGGCGGCAGATTTCTTTGACTTTATCGTTGGAAATGCATCTGCTTTGAGTGTCGCAGGATATCCACACATTCTTGCCATCTCTGTCGTAGCATAGCTTTCGTCGGTAAAGTGTGCGGAACAAACGTCCAATTTCTTGCCACTTTCGCATCTTTGGGCCACTGGTGCAACTTGAATCCGTCCCTGTTCGTGTTGTTACACCCTCCGACAACACACCGACGAGGCATGATGTCTCCAAGGTACGGAAAACAGTCGAAAAAACGGAAAATAACAGAGTTGATTTGACTCTGTGTTTGAGAAAATGGCGGATTGCTTCCCGATGTGACGTCACAATGCTCCGAGAGCGAATAATAGAAAGGCGTTTAATTCGCCAAAATTCACCCATTTAGAGTTCGGAAATCGGTTAAAAAAATATATGGTCTTTTTTCTGCAACATCAAGGTATATATTGACGCTTACATAGGTCTGGTGATAATGTTCCCCTTTAAAATTGTAGATGTCAAAAGAAGCTGTCACTCTGTATGATCATAGACAATTTCGATAATCATGTTGATTTTGATCACCCAGTAAACAAGTGAATGAAAGGCAATAGCCATACATGTCACACTAAGGGTGGCCGTATAAACAACGGCAACACTGTCATAAATATGTGCCATACTGTGAAACCACACTAAACAACAATGACAAACACATTTCGGGAGAATATTTGCACCGCAACACAACATAAACACGACAGAACAAATACCCAGAGTTCCCTGCAGTACCAACTCTTCCGGGACGCTACACTAGTTTATTTGGTACATGGTGTAATGATAAGTGTGACCAGTAGGTGGCAGTCAAACATAAGAGATAAGTCTCGAGTAAACAACACCAACATTTTAAATGTTCCATTAAAAATATAGAATATATATAGTGCCATTTTTAATATAAAGTAGTGTAAAGTTCTTAAGTATATCTGTCAGTAAACTCGCCATGAAAGCGCTAAAACATACCGGCATAGTGCGTTTACATTATTCACCCAAAGAACTTTAGTTATTAGAGTTCCGGTCGGACAGTTTTTCACATTTTCGGCCTTGTTGTTGTTTATGGACGAGGGGCCGGATAAAACCTGTTCCCGGACCTGATCCGGCACTCGGGCCGTACGTTTGACACCCCTGGGTTACACCTAAAATCTTGAGCCCCGTTGACTTTGTATTGAAGTGGTTGACCATAAGTTTGTGCATTTTCACCGGGTTAAAAAAAAAATCATAACTTTCTCAATATTTATCACAGGAAAATTATACCTACCGTATTTTTCGGAGTGTAAGTCGCTCCGGAGTATAAGTCGCACCGGCCGAAAATGCATAATAAAGAAGGAAAAAACATATATAAGTCGCACTGGAGTGTAAGTCGCATTTTTTGGGGAAATTCATTTGATAAAACCCAACACCAAGAATAGACATTCGAAAGGCAATTTAAAATAAATAAAGAATAGTGAACAACAGGCTGAATAAGTGTACGTTATATGAGGCATAAATAACCAACTGGTATGTTAACGTAACATATTATGGTAAGAGTCATTCAAATAACTATAACATATAGAATATGCTATACGTTTACCAAACAATCTGTCACTCCTAATCGCTAAATCCCATGAAATCTTATACGTCTAGTCTCTTACGTGAATGAGCTAAATAATATTATTTGATATTTTACGGTAATAATTTCACACATAAGTCGCTCCTGAGTATAAGTCGCACCCCCGGCCAAACTATGAAAAAAACTGCGACTTATAGTCCGAAAAATACGGTACAAAGATACAAATAATTGCTATTGCGACCTCTAGTGGACACATTTAGAACAGCTGTTTCTTTCATTCAAAAGTTTCGGCTCATTTTCTTACTTAGCAAACTCATCCCGCGGGCCGGATAAAACCTGTTCGCGGACCTGATCCGGCACTCGAGCCGTATGTTTGATACCCCTGGGTTACACCTAAAATCTTGAGCCCCGTTGACTTTGTATTGAAGAGGTTGACCATAAGTTAGTGCATTTTAACCGGGTTAAAAAAAAAATCATAACTTTCTCAATATTTATCACAGGAAAATTATACCTACCGTATTTTTCGGAGTGTAAGTCGCTCCGGAGTATAAGTCGCACCTGCCGAAAATGCATAATAAAGAAGGAAAAAAACATACAAAAGTCGCACTGGAGTATAAGTGGCATTTTTTGGGGAAATTCATTTGATAAAACCCAACACCAAGAATTGACATTCGAAAGGCAATTTAAAATAAATAAAGAATAGTGAACAACAGGCTGAATAAGTGTACGTTATATGAGGCATTAATAACCAACTGGTATGTTAACGTAACATATTATGTTAAGAGTCATTCAAATAACTATAACATATAGAACATGCTATACGTTTACCAAACAATTTGTCACTCCTAATCGCTAAATCCCATGAAATCTTATACGTCTAGTCTCTTACGTCAATGAGCTAAATAATATTATTTGATATTTTACGCTAATGTGTTAATAATTTCACACATAAGTCGCTCCTGAGTATAAGTCGCACCCCCGGCCAAACTACGAAAAAAACTGCGACTTATAGTCCGAAAAATACGGTACAAAGATACAAATAATTGCTATTGCGACCTCTAGTGGACACATTTAGAACAGCTGATTCGTTCATTCAAAAGTTTCGGCTCATTTTTATACTTAGCAAACTCATCCCGCGGGCCGGATAAAACCTGTTCGCGGACCTGATCCGGCACTCGGGCCGTACGTTTGACACCCCTGGGTTACACCTAAAATCTTGAGCCCCGTTGACTTTGTATTGAAGAGGTTGACCACCATACTTGCCAACCTTGAGACCTCCGATTTCGGGAGGTGGGGGGTGGGGGCGTGGTCGGGAGTGGGGTAGGGCGTGGTTAAGAGGGGAGGAGTATATTGACAGCTAGGATTCACCAAGTCAAGTATTATATATATATATATATATATATATATATATATATATATATATATATATATATATATATATATATATATCTACATCCTGAAAATATGCAAACAAAACTTTGTTTAGATAATTGATACTTCAAACCTGCATAAATAAATCTTAAGGAATATAACATAACTTGGCTTCTGAGAGCTTCAAAATGTAATGAATAAAATGCTAAAGTTGTTGATAAACAAGCAATTATTTTAATAATTAAATATGGTCATTTTAAATGAATTATTATGATAATTTAGAATAAATTATTTCAAATATGTTTATTTTAATGTATAATTATATGGCTGGATGTAATAAGGAGTCAGAAAAAAATACAAATAAAAATACAATTAATTTTGATGTTTTTAGCAAAATATAGTAAAAATTTATTTATTTTTTTTAATTAATAAATATATTTATTTTTAGGTAAGATAAACATAATAATACAATTTATCTCTCGTCTGGATGATTTAGTTCTTGTCACCCTGTTGTCCTAAAAAAGGCTGTCCTCACTCAGGTCCGCCTGAAAATCGGGAGATTTTAGGGAGAATATTTGTCCCGGGAGGTTTTCGGGAGAGGCGCTGGATTTCGCTAGTCTCCCGTAAAATTCGGGAGGGTTGGCAAGTGTGTTGACCACAAATTAGTGTATTTTCACTGGGTTAAAAAAACCCTCATAACTTTCTCAATATTTATCACAGGAAAATCATGCCTATATCACTGGAATCAAATAACTGTCTGATAATACTGGTTTTATTTAAATTGATAAACAACTTGAGGGTTCCAGGTTCGATTCCCGCCATCCTAGTCCCTGCCGTTGTGTCCTTGGGCAAGACACTTTATCCACCTGCTCCCAGTGCCACCCACACTGGTTTAAATGTAACTTAGATATTGTGTTTCACTATGTAAAAACGCTACATAAAAATAATTCACAATAATTCAAAGACACTCGTAAACGCGTTAGCATACTAGCTAATGCTAACGACGCTAGCTTCGTCAGTTTAAGATAGTGCGTACAAAATATGGATGAAAACGCTCCTACAGACATCGCAAATGGGACGGTTTAGTAAGTAAGAATGGCTTCAGTTAAAATGTGAAACTTACAAACGTTGCTTGGAGGGATGAATGAAGAATATTTTCGAGCAAAATAGCGACGGACGGCTATTTCCGGTTTAGGGCTTCCCAACCGGAAGTACATTTTCCACCTGCAATACCTGCAGTAAGCCAACTCATCCAAAAGATGGCGCCACAGCGCAAACGATAACACAGCTTTTTAGGTGTATTTTCAAAATGTAGGCAACAAGTAGCGGCTTATAGTCCGGAGTTTACGGTAATAGAATAAATGAACAAATTAAAACGATGGTCTGACAAAATACAGACTATCTTTGAATCTCAGTAAAACTAAAATAAGGCTATTTGGTAACAGTAGAAAAGAGCATCGCACACAAATACAAATAGGGGTAAGAGAAACTAGATTTTTGAGAGTAATATTGAACGATAAAATGATCTGGAAGTCTCATATAAAAATATACAACATAAAAAAAAAATATCACATTTTATTTTAACATTCTCAAAATTGGTACAGTAAAAAAGTAAAAGATGTATTACTCTTATGTTGAACTTGTTCAAAAAGCAAACAAAAAGCATAATGCTTATTGATATATACATATATATATATATATATATATATATATATATATATATATATATATATATATATATATATATATATATATATATATATATGTATATGCACATATATGTATATATTTACATACATATATACATACATGTGTATATACATACTGTATATATATGCATACATACTAGAGATGCGCGGATAGGCAATTATTTCATCCGCAACCGCATCACAAAAGTCGTCAACCATCCGCATCCACCCGAACTAACATTTAATCAAAACCGCACCCGCCCGCACCCGCCCGCTGTTATATATCTAATATAGACGATGCAAGGCATTAGTGAGGTTATAAAGCTTTTGCCTGTTAAAGAAAGGAGACTGATCCAATGCAGCAGAGACATTCAATGCGTGCCACGCTGTCACGGCTCAGACGCACACCAGTGCGCAATCATCTGGGAGCCGCGCTGAGCGCACCTCCAAGCGCGCTCGCGCCACTCAAACTGCTGCAGGCAGCTGCGTTCTATCTTGTTTTAACATCCTGTGGCACTCTTCTGGGATCACGGCGGACGAAACTGCTCATGCTCAGGGTGTTTGTGGAGATTCGGGGTTTTGCACAAATGTGATGCACCATGTTAGATGTCCCGGTTTTGTGACTGTCGTAGACATAAACAGCGTCGCAGCTCTTGCAAATCACGTAGCCAGCATTACTATCATCCTGATTTACAACCTCATAAAAACGAGTCCACGCTGAACTTTTCTGGCCTTTTTTTCCCCTGGTCTTTAGTATTCCCTTTTTTAGTTTGTCGCGTACCACGTTTGCTGCCGGCGTTGCCATCTCTTTTTTTTTTCTTCTTCTGTTGTGGCATATGCTGCAGGTGCCTGCTCGTTTTTCGTATGTGGGTAACAACATTTAACTATGTATATATATTTCCGAATTGGTTTAACTGCCACCCGCCTGAATCTATTTAAAATCTAATTTTTTTTTATTTCAACCGCCCGACCCGACCCGCGGATAAAATCTAATTTTTTTTAATTTCAACCGCCCGACCCGCGGATAATCCGCGGACTCCGCGGTTGTGTCCGCAAACCGCGCATCTCTAATACATACATACATATATACACATATATACATATACTGTATATCTACATATGTACACATATATATATATACATATACATACATATATACATCTATGGATCCACGACATTAAACAATTTATCATATATTGACCTATTGGATTATTTTTAGCATTTGTATTGCACAAAATGCAACAAAGAGATCCCCTTCCTTTATTTTTTATTACTCCAAAACCCTCACTAGAAACAGTTTGGATTTACTGAGTCGACGTTGGAGACCAACTGTAGCGCCTGTGAGAAGGACAGGAGGGGTGAAAGGTCAGGGCCCTAAATGACCTCAGAGTGGACCCTAGCCGAGGCCTTGAACTGTTGTAATGCTCTTTTAAAAACTATGTGCCGTAAAAGCGGATGGAAAAAGAAAAAGCAGGACGGTTGTGAGAAAGAAAATGAGGAAAAAGGAGTCCCATGTAGGATGGAAGGAAGGAAGGAAAGAGGAAGTGTGTAGGGGATAGGAAATAGGTTTTGCACATTTGAGCCAATCACATTTAAGTTGAAAACACAATCTGCTCTCTATGGAAATAACATAAATAGAAATAATCTGTTCCAGAAATGGTTTTGTGTTTGTCTTTTTTGACACTTTTTAAATGTTTGATTCTGCAGACAAAACCTAAGTGGGTGCTAAAAAGGTCGTGAGTTCAAACCCCGGCCGAGTCATACCATAGACCAGGGGTGCTCACACTTTTTCTGCAGGCGAGCTACTTTTCAATTGATCAAGTCGTGGGGATCTACCTCATTCATATATATCATTTACATTTACTTATTTATGACATATATGTTTTTGTTAACAAGTTAAAGGTGTTTAATGATAATGCAAGCATGTTTAACACATATTGTTAATATTGTTAAAAAATTAAAGGTGTTTAATGATAATACAAGTATGTTTAATACATATAGTTAATATTGTTAACAAGTAAAAGGTGTTTAAAGATAATGCAAGCATGTTTAACACATATAGTTAATATTGTTAAAAAATTAAAGGTGTTTAATGATAATACAAGCATGTTTAATACATATAGTTAATATTGTTAACAAGTTAAAGGTGTTTAAAGATAATACAAGCATGTTTAACACATAGTTAATTATATTGTTAAAAAAAATAAAGGTGTTTAATGATAATACAAGAATGTTTAATACATATAGTTAATATTGTTAATAAGTTAAAGGTGTTTAAAGATAATACAAGCATGTTTAACACATATAGTTAATATTGTTAATAAGTTAAAGGTGTTTAAAGATAATACAAGCATGTTTAACACATATAGATTCCTTTCTTTCATGAAGACAAGAATATAAGTTGGTGTATTACCTGATTCTGATGACTTGCATTGATTGGAATCAGACAGTGGTGCTGATAAGGTCCGCATTTTCGAATGGAGGAGAAAAAAAGTCCTCCTTTCTGTCCAATACCACATGAAAGTGGTTGGTTTTTGGCATCTTATTTTTCCAGCTTCCGTACTCCTTTGTATGCACTTTACAAGAAATACATTGTCGGCAAACTCCGTAGCTTGCTAGCTTGTGCACGCCAGCTTTCTGAGACTCCTATTTTGTTAGCGCAACTGTGCAACTGTGCAGTCGGTCTTTGGAGTTTTGACGACAGGTACGGCGCCAGAGTCTGTTGAAATAAAGTGTTTCTCGCCTTCCAGTCGGTAATTTTAATGAGCTGGCAGCAGCCAGCGTCATCTCAGAAGACCCTCGGGTGCCGTGAATGTCAATCAAGTGACGAAAGTGACGTCATAGTGAAGATTTATGATCGCTCATTTTTAGGACTATTTTTTTAATGCCTGGCTGGTGATCGACTGACACACCCTCCGAGATCGACCGGTAGCTCGCGATCGACGTAATGAGCACCCCTGCCATAGACTATAAAAAATGGGACCCATTACCTCCATGCATGTCACTCAGCATCAAGGGTTGGAATTGGGGGTTAAATCACCAGAATGATTCCCGAGCGCGGCCACCGCTGCTGCTCACTGTTCCCCTCACTTCCCAGGGGGTGAAATAAGGGGATGGGTCAAAATGCAAAGGGTAATTTCAGCACACCTAGTGTGTGTGTGACTAGGGATGATGTTCGAAACCGGTTCTCCCGGTTGTTCGATAAGAAAAGAACCGTTCGATAAGAAAAGAACCGATTCCATGGACTCGAATCCCTTTTTGAGAACCGGTTCCCGTTATCGAGGCCACTATAGTAAAGACAAAGAGTTGGTTCTTTATTCGAATCCCTGGGAACGAATCCCGTCCCACAAGAAATGCCCTGTGGGACATCACAGGAAATGACATAGCTCAGTCATCAGTCACACAAGCAGCAAAAATAATGGACCGGAAAAAAACGCCTCAAGGCACATGGCTATTCACTTATAGTGATCACAGAGACAGGTTGTTTTTGTGTTACTGTATATATTTGTTTTTCTGAAAAATCCCACTTAATATACTTTGGGTAACAACAGTCAATATTTATTTATTTTATTTTTTTAGGGGGGTAACACTCAAAATGTATTTATTTATTTTTTTCTTATAAAATAAAAATGAGCTTTTGTTAAACCAAATATTGTTGTTTTTTTCATATACAACAACCTATCTGGATTCGATAAGAGAATCGATAAGGAATCGGTTCGATAAGAGGATTCGATAATGGGCTCGAACTCGATAATTCCTTATCAAACATCATCCCTATGTGTGACTATCAGTGGTACTTTAACTTTAATTTTATATACCTGGGGCGGCATAGCTCGGTTGGTAGAGCGGCCGTGCCAGCAACTTGAGGGTTCCGGGTTCGATCCCCGCTTCCGCCATCCTAGTCCCTGCCATTGTGTCCTTGGGCAAGACACTTTACCCACCTGCTCCCAGTGCCACCCACACTGGTTTAAATGTAACTTAGATATTGGCTTTCACAATGTAAAACCTCTTTGAGTCACTAGAGAAAAAGCGCTATATAAATATAATTCACTTCACTAAATACATGCTGACCCAGCAACCTTACAAAAAATAAATAAAAAAAATAGGTGGGTGCTAAATAAAGCAACCTTAATTTGAGTTTGTCCACAGAGAATGGGACTCCGCTTCAAACCCGTAGTCAATGGCGCCCCCTGGTGGAGAAGCAATAAAGGCCAACATATATCAGCCAATCAGATGCTTTCATACTGAGCACTATACTGAAGAGGAGTGGAGGACTCCAGACCGAGACCACCTTTTTTTTTTTTTTCTTTACAGGAAGTCTGGAGGCGGAGCTAAACGCTCCAAAATGTAAGAGACATCACAGAGGCGAGGCGGTGCCACTGTTTGATCCTTGAGCGAGGAGGACCCTTACCAGACAAGCAAGTAGACCGCCTGACACTTGAAGTGGCGAGGCGACACTAGCGGAGTGATGAATGGCCGGGCTGACACGGCCCCTCCCAGATGATCACCTGTTCTCTTAGTCACAGGGAGGGGGGCCACTGTGTGTTTGTGTGTGTGTGTGTGTGTGTGTGTGTGTGTGTGTAGCAACAGACTGATCTGTCTCCCCCATGTGGACAATCTCAACATCGTCAAGACCTATCATTCACAATCCTTGTTTATTTTATTTTTTTGCACCATGACTAGGGAAGGTTGTTTGCATTCGGCCATATAACTAGATCACTGGTTCTTAACCTGGGTTCGATCGAACCCTAGGGGTTCTGTGAGTCGGCCTCAGGGGTCAAGACACACCCGACTCATCGTGTAAATAAAAACCTCTCTATCGGCGTATTATGGATACCCCCAAAAAATGTTCCCTCTAATTTTCCATATGCTTGAGCAAACGCAAAAACTCCTCAGTGGAGCACACGTGAGCGACGTCAGACGTGCACATGCACTGTGGCCACACCTGCAGCACACCAGTCCCAAACCTGACTAAATAACAAGTTAAATGTTTTATTATTATGATCATTATAGTCATTATAATCCAAGAGATTATTTTCTAATATAAGTGTTTTGGCCCACTTACAATGACAATAACAAAAAAATATTGTTTTTCATGTAGTATTCCATTTCTGGGTGAGGGTCCTGCTTTGGGCAGCACGGTGGAAGAGGGGTTAGTGCATCTGCCTCACAATACGAAGGTCCTGAGTAGTCTTGGGTTCAATCCCGGGCTCGGGATCTTTCTGTGTGGAGTTTGCATGTCCTCCCCGTGACTGCGTGGGTTCCCTCCGGGTACTCCGGCTTCCTCCCACTTCCAAAGACATGCACCTGGGGATAGGTTGATTGGCAACACTAAATTGGCCCTAGTGTGTGAATGTGACTGTGAATGTTGTCTGTCTATCTGTGTTAACCCTGCGATAAGGTGGCGACTTGTCCAGGATGTACCCCGCCTTCCGCCCGATTGTAGCTGATATAGGCTCCAGCGCCCCCCGCGACCCCAAAAGGGAATAAGCGGTAGAAAATGGATGGGGATGGATGGTCCTGCTTTGGAAATAATTTGTACCCCTTTCAGATATCGCATTTAGTTCCCACTAAAACATTCACATGTTGCACAATGAGATGTAAACATGGGATCATGTGTACATTCCTGTAACTTTCTGTTTGTAAAATATATCTTTTTTGTATTTCTTTAATATAATAACTAAAGATGTCCAATAAATGCTTTAAAATGTAATATCGGAAATTATCGGTATCATTTTTTTTATTATCGGTATCGGGTTTTTTAATTTTTTTTTAATTTTTTTTATTAAATCAACATAAAAACACAAGATACACTTACAATTAGTGCACCAACCCAAAAAACCTCCCTGCCCCATTTACACTCATTCACACTCATTCACTCAAAAGGGTTGTTTCTTTCTGTTATTAATATTGTGGTTCCTACATTATATATCAATATATATCAATACAGTCTGCAAGGGATACAGTCCGTAAGCACACATGATACTGGTCCACTAATAGTAATAACCTTTAACAGTTAATTTTACTCATTTTCATTCATTACTAGTTTCTATGTAACTGTTTTTATATTGTTTTACTTTCTTTTTTATTCAGTTATTATTAATTAACTTATCTTATTTTATTTTACGGATTTTTTTTTTTAAAAAGGACCTTATCTTCACCATACCTGGTTGTCCAAATTAGGTATAATAATGTGTTAATTCCACGACTGTATACATCGGTATCGGTAATTTAGAGTTGGAAAATATCGGAATATCGGATATCGACAAAGAAGCCATTATCGGACATCCCTAATAATAACATAATTTCATGATTAATATTTACAAATGAAGATAAAATTAAGAAAAAAACATTGTATTTTTCACTAAAGAAGGGTTCGGTGAATGCGCATATGAAACTGGTGTGGTTCGGTACCTCCAACGAGGTTAAGAACCACTGAACTAGATGAACATCCATTACTTTCTTGTGTTTCAAGTACACGGGCCAGACGTGGCCGTCAAACAGGCCAGGGGGGTCTGGTACCGTGTTCGACTAATCGGACCATCTAGTACCTGGTTCCATCCGAAGTGTCCCCCAGGACAGCAGGCTCGAGGATGCAGTTTTATCTGGTAAAGCGTGTGACCGAGTGGTCATACACTTGAACTACTTATGTTTACCACCAGGTGGCGATAAAGCAGAGGCATGCGAATTGACTTTGAAAATGAATTGGAATCTCATTGCTTTTGCCAAACTCCAGTTTGGACACCCACCTGATTGAACTCTATTGAGTCCAGTTTTCATTGAGCAGTATTTGCTTTATATCTGTACTTTACTGTAATGTTAAGATTATTTCCTGTTTTATTATTATTTATTTTCTTTTGTTTTCAACATGTCCAAAAAAAACCCTGCTAAACCATCTAACAAAGTATTAATAATAAATATAATTTTCCGAATATTTCAATGGTGTCAATATCATTAAATGCATTTGAAAAACAAAAACTGATGAATCAAACAATCAATCAATGTTTATTTATATAGCCCTAAATCACAAGTGTCTCAAAGGGCTGCACAAGCCACAACGACATCCTCGGTACAGAGCCCACATAAGGGCAAGGAAAAACTCACCCCAGTGGGACGTCGATGTGAATGACTATGAGAAACCTTGGAGAGGACCGCATATGTAGGTAAATCCCCCCCCCCTCGAGGGGAGACCGAATGCAATGGATGTCGAGTGGGTCTGACATAATATTGTGAGAGTCCAGTCCATAGTGGATCCAACATAATAGTAAGAGTCCAGTCCATAGTGGGGCCAGCAGGACACCATCCCGAGCGGAGACGAGTCAGCAGCGCAGACTCTGGACAGCCAGCACTTCATCCATGGCCTTCGGACCTGTGCCCCCCCCCCCCCCTCCACAAGGGAGAGGGGAGCAGAGTAGAAAAGAAAAGAAACGGCAGATCAACTGGTCTAAAAGAGGGGTCTATTTAAAGGCTAGAGTATACAAATGAGTTTTAAGATGGGACTTAAATGCTTCTACTGAGGTAGCATCTCTAATTGTTACCGGGAGGGCATTCCATAGTACTGGAGCCCCAATAGAAAACACTCTGTAGCCCGCAGACTTTTTATGGGCTCTGGGAATCACTAATAAGCCGGAGTTCTTTGAACGCAGATTTCTTGCCGGGACATATGGTACAATGCAATCGACAAGATAGGATGGAGCTAGACCGTGTAGTATTTTATACGTAAGTAGTAAAACCTTAAAGTCACATCTTAAGTGCACAGGAAGCCAGTGCAGGTGAGCCAGTATAGGCGTAATATGATCAAACTTTCTTGTTCTTGTCAAAAGTCTAGCAGCCGCATTTTGTACCAACTGTAATCTTTTAATGCTAGACATAGGGAGACCCGAAAATAATACGTTACAGTAGTCAAGACGAGACGTAACGAACGCATGAATAATAATCTCAGCGTCGCTAGTGGATAAAATAGAACGAATTTTAGCGATATTACGGAGATGAAAGAAGGCCGTTTTAGTAACACTCTTAATGTGTGACTCAAAGGAGAGAGTTGGGTGGAAGATAATACCCAGATTCTTTACTGATTCGCCTTGTGTAATTGTTTGGTTGTCAAATGTTAAGGTGGTGTTATTAAATAAATGTCGGTGTTTAGCAGGACCGATAATCAGCATTTCCGTTTTCTTGGCGTTGAGTTGCAAGAAGTTAGCGGACATCCATTGTTTAATTTCATTAAGACACGCCTCCAGCTGACTACAATCCGGCGTGTTGGTCAGCTTTAGGGGCATGTAGAGTTGGCTGTCATCAGCATAACAATGAAAGCTAACACCGTATTTGCGTATGATGTCGCCTAGCGGCAGCATGTAAAAACTAAAGAGTGCAGGGCCAAGAACCGAACCCTTAGGAACTCCGCACGTTACCTTAACATAGTCCGAGGTCACATTATTATGGGAGACGCACTGCATCCTGTCAGTAAGATAAGAGTTAAACCACGACAAGGCTAAGTCTGACATACCAATACGTGTTTTGATACACTCTAATAAAATGTTATGATCGACGGTATCGAAAGCAGCGCTAAGATCAAGAAGCAGCAACATAGATGACGCATCAGAATCCATCGTTAGCAGTAGATCATTAGTCATTTTTGCGAGGGCTGTCTCCGTAGAGTGATTTGCCCTGAAACCGGATTGAAAAGGTTCACAGAGATTGTTAGACACTAAGTGTTCATTTAGCTGCTGGGTGACAATTTTTTCGAGGATTTTCAAAATAAAGGGAAGGTGGGACACCGGTCGGTAGTTTACCATGAGGTCAGGATCGAGGTTAGGTCTTTTGAGCAGAGGATGAATAACCGCTTTCTTGAATGCTAGTGGAACAGTGCCAGAGGAAAGTGATAAGTTTATAATATTGGACTCAAACAACGCTAATTGCCAACAAGTACAATTGTTTAGTCATTGCCTTTCTTTTATTATTAATGTCTTTCATTTAATACTGACATATTATTATTGAATGACACAATATACAACAGCATTCCTCACAAATAAGGATACAGGAAACTAAAATGGATTTACATTACAAAAGACGCATCCATAAAATCACATATTTATGATTGTCTGTCTGACTAATCATTTTATGTTATAACTTCAGCCTCCGTCAGAGCTGTCGTAGCTTCCGGGTGTGACGTGTCTAACGAAGGCTGAAGTGTCAGCCTAAACTGTCAGCAGGCAAGACACCTTTCTTACACAACATGATTTGTCTGAACACAAGAATTTTGAACATAGTGTAGCTCCATGTAAAATCTTTCTGTAGGAGCAACATGTCTCCAAATCCATCACGGACAATCTTCAGTCGCAGACATACTTGCCAACCTTGAGACCTCCGATTTCGGGAGGTGGGGGGGTTGGGGGCGTGGTTACGAGGGGAGGAGTATATTTACAGCTAGAATTCACCAACTCGAGTATTTCATATATATATATATATATATATATATATATATATATATATATATATATATATATATATATATATATATATATATATATATATATATATATATATATATACACACACACATAACACTCATCTACTCATTGTTGTACTTGAAAGTACAATGCAATACAATTCCGGGGCAATGGCACCTATCAAATACACAGTAATGAAAACACAGTTGTTCTACTAACTGTACTGTGTGTTATGAGAGTAGAGTATGTGTGTGTGTGGCCCTTTAATAGGTGACAGCATGTGAGGTGAGTGACGTCAGTGAGTGTGTGGGCGAGAGAAGAGAGGGAGCGGGGTAGCGTGAGTGCGGGAGGGACTAGTTGGTTTTGTGTTGGATTGGCGGTGTGCAAGCAATCAATAAAGCAAGATTTGCAACTAATCACTGAACTCATCATTCACCCTAAAGTCGTCCGCTGTGGAGATCCACAAAGGGTGTCGCACAGAGAATTCATCAGGGACAGATAGTGCTGGCGGCGGTGTTCCCTCCAGCTCCGATTTTCGTGAGAAAATTTCTTCAAGGAGAGGCGCCGAATTTCGGGAGTCTCCTGGAAAATCCAGGAGGGTTGCCAAGTATATGCTTGTTAGTACAAAGCAGTTACATTTAACACATGCAAGTCTTGAACACTCACTGGATTCTTCAGATGCTGCTCTCCTCTGCTTAGCTTCTGTCTGAGTTCTGGATCGCTGGTGTTTGGGTTTGGAATCACAGCACTTTGGGACACCAAGGCCTTAATTTTTTCCAACTTGGTGAGTGGGAGGTTGTCCAGATGCTTGTCCATGTCCAGCACAGGTCCTGGGACCAGCTTGGGCTCTTCGGGCAGCTTCTGGGCTCTGGCCCTCATTTCCTTGTAGTTCTTCAAGAAGGAAACATTGTCAGCTGTTAGCAGCTTCTCTGTGCTGATAATCACGCCTTGGTAAGCTTCCATGTCGCTGCTGAGACCCTCAATCTTCTCTTTCATTGTCTGACTCTTGCTTTGCTCTTCTTCTCTCACAACTGACAATCTAGCCTCTTCCTCCTCCTCCAGAAAGTTGTAAAGCTCCTTAAAAGTCTCCTTAATCTTGCTTTCAGCCTGCTGCTTCTGGACCTGGATGTGTTCTGCTTGTTGACAGACGTCTTCTTTAACTTCGGTAAACATTTTCAGTCTTTTTGTCATGGCTTGCAGGACTTTCTCTAGATCTTCTCTGTTTGCCTTTGCAGCTTCGTCGATAGGAGAGAATTTGTGATTCGTGTGGATTTTTGCATGTCTGCAAACGAGGCACACAGGCTGCTGATGGTCCAAACAGAACAGTTTCAGTTTCTCCTTGTGCAACTTGCACTCTTCGTCAGTGTCCATGGAAGACGCTGCAAAAGCTTCACACACGTCCCTCAAGGCCAAGTTCAGAGGTAAATCCATGGAGTTGCACTCCGTCCTACAGAGTGGACAAGAACGGTCCTTTTTCTCCTTCCACCATTGCTCCACACAGGAGCGACAGAAGCTGTGGTTGCAAGGCAGCATGACAGGGTCTTTGAAGACGTCCAAACAGGCAGGACATTGGAGAGCTTCATGGCAAGCCATTTTTCCACTGAAGACACCAGCTCCTTCCAGAAGCTTCAAACTTTTACTCAAAGCAACTGCTTGAGTTCATCCACCTCCCAGTCGAAAAGAGCCAAGTGCACTTCCTGCTGTATAACATGACTGATATCGTTACGCAGGTGACAAAGTGCAACATGTCGTCATTGAAGGGAGTGTTGCTACAAGGTGACTGTTATGTCCGCACCAACTTGAACATGTCCGAATAACAGGCTCACAGGTCGTTGGGTCTTCCTGACATCACCCTCTTCATATCAAACATGAACATGTAGGAAGGTGTGTGACCTCCAGCTGGAGAACTGTGCTCTTGAATCCAACTTCCTGCCAACCACTGTTGATCCCGCAAGAATGACCAGATAGGATAGAGTCAAATTACTCTAAGGCAGTGTTTTTTTTTGATTGATTGAAACTTTTATTAGTAGATTGCACAGTACAGTACATATTCCGTGCAATTGACCACTACATGGTAACACCCGAATAAGTTCTTCAACTTGTTTAAGTCGGGGTCCACGTTAATCAATTCATGGTACAAATATATACTATCATCATAATACAGTCATCACACAAGTTAATCATCAGATTGAATTATTTACATTATTTACAATATTTACAATCCGGGGGGTGGGATGAGGAGGGTTTAGTTGATATCAGCACTTCAGTCATCAACAATTGAATGGACATTGAAACAGTGTAGGTCTGACTTGGTAGGATATGTACAGCGAGCAGTGAACATAGTGAGTTCAGAAAGCAAAGGAACAAGTATATACATTTGATTATTTACATTTGGTTATTTACAATCCGGGGAGGTGGGATGTGGAGGGGGGAGGGTGAAGGAGGATAGAGATGCCCTTTCTTTTACACCTGTTGGGAGTGCATTCCATATTGATGTGGCATAGAAGGAGAATGAGTTAAGACCTTTGTTAGATCGGAATCTGGGTTTAACGTGGTTTGTGGAGCTCCTCTTGGTTTTGTGGTTATGTCGGTCATTTACGTTATGGAAGTAGTTTGACATGTACTTCGGTATCAGGGAGGTGTAGCGGATTTTATAGACTAGGCTCAGTGCAAGTTGTTTGACTCTGTCCTCCACCCTGAGCCAGCCCACTTTGGAGAAGTGGGTTGGAGTGAGGTGTGATCTGGGGTGGAGGTCTAGAAGTAATCTGACTAGCTTGTTCTGGGATGTTTGGAGTCTAGATTTGAGTTCTTGTTCTTAACCTTGTTGGAGGTACCGAACCCCACCAGTTTCATATGCGCATTCACCGAACCCTTCTTTAGTGAAAAATAAAATGTTGGGTTTTTTTTCAAATTCAAGACAAAGTTATATGTTTTTGGTAACACTTTAGTATGGGGAACATATTCTAAGTAACAAAGACTTAATTTAGAGTTATTTGGTTAGGGTTAGGGTTAGGGTTAGGGTTAGTGTCATGACTTGATCCTGGGTGTTTGCTTTTCCGGGATGCAACGGAAAGTTGGCTCGGGCGAGACGGGAATGTAAGTATATATTTATTTAATTTGATCAAAAAAAAGTACAAACGAAAGGCGCGCACAATGGCGGAGAACAAACTATGAAACCAAAATGACTATAAACCTGGAACAAAAACTTACTTTGGCATGGGACATGAAGCATGATCTAAGAGGATGAAGAGTGTGTAGAGTAGAGATGCGCAGTTTGCGGACACAACCGCGGAGTCCGCGGATTATCCGCGGATCGGGCGGTTGAAATAAAAATAAAAAAAAAACAGATTTTATCCGCGGGTCGGGTCGGGCGGTTGAAATTTAAAAAAATTAGATTTTAAATAGATTCAGGCGGGTGGCAGTTAAACCAATTCGGAAATATATATACATAGTTAAATGTTGTTACCCACATACGAAAAACGAGCAGGCACCTGCTGCATATGCCACAACAGAAGAAGAAAAAAAAAAGAGATGGACACTTTTACGGAGCGGAGAAGGGACGCCTCGCCGGGGTCCGGGACCGAGGCCCCTTCCCCCGAGAGGGCCCCACCGGGAGCCGTAGCTGAGGCGATCCGCGAGAAGGGCCCGACGCACGTCCAGGGTCACCACCGCGCCCACCGCACCGACACCCCGCCTCGTCCACCTTCGCCGCGGCCGGCGTCACGCGCAGCAGGTAAGCAGCTTACCTGCCCGCCACACCCATGGCCGGGGACTCGTAACAGGGGTCACTCCGCGCGCTCCGCCCGCGCAGCTTACCTGCCCGCCACCCCCGTTGCCGGGGGCGCGTAACAGGGGTCACTCCGCGCGCAGTGCGCTCACGAAAGGGTTGGGGCTCACCCTGGTGAGCCGAATGGGCCACTTTTAGTAAGCAGAACTGGCGCTGCGGGATGAACCGAACGCCGGGTTAAGGCGCCCGATGCCGACGCTCATCAGACCCCAGAAAAGGTGTTGGTTGATATAGACAGCAGGAAGGTGGCCATGGAAGTCGGAACCCGCTAAGGAGTGTGTAACAACCCACCTGCCGAATCAACTAGCCCTGAAAATGGATGGCGCTGGAGCGTCGGGCCCATACCCGGCCGTCGCCGGCAGCGAGAGCCGCGAGGGCTAGGCCGCGACGAGTAGGATGGCCGCCGCGGTGCGCGCTGAAGCCTCGGGCGCGAGCCCGGGTGGAGCCGCCGCGGGTGCGAAGGACATCGCACCTCCACGCGCTTGGAGGTGCGCTCAGCGCGGCTCCCAGATGATTGCGCACTGGTGTCTCCTTTCTTTAACAGGCAAAAGCTTTATAACCTCACTAATGCCTTGCATCGTCTATATTAGATATATAACAACGGGCGGGTGCGGGCGGGTGCAGTTCTGATTAAATGTTAGTTCGGGTGGATGCGGATGGTTGACGACTTTTGTGATGCGGTTGCGGATGAAATAATTGCCTATCCGCGCATCTCTAGTGTAGAGCATAAATGCAAGATGTCGTCAGAACGACAAACTGAAAACAATGAACTTAAATACTATAGACATGATTAGTGAAAGCAGGTGCGTGACTCAAAACGTGAAACAGGTGCGTGACGTGACAGGTGAAAACTAATGGTTGATATGGTGACAAAACAAAACAAAAGTGTACAAAAGTACAAAAACAAAACCGAACATGACTAAAACAAAACATGATCACACAGACATGACAGTTATTTGGTTAGGACCAGGGTTAGAGGGTTAGGGTTATAACAAGGCCATGCCAAATAAGGCATTAATAAGTACTTAATAATGACTAGTTAAGAGCCAATATGTTACTAATTTGCATGTTAATAAGCAACTAATTAATGGTGAATATGTTCCCCATACTAAAGTGTTACCATGTTTTTTTACTGGTGCACAAAATGAACCGTGCAAGAACATCACCTTGTTCAAACAACAAAACCAACACAGTCCATAAACTCACAACAAATTACACACCTGCAAGTCAGTCTGACTTCTGCTGTTGCCGTATCCGTAATACAACGATAGGGAGAAGTTTTTATTTACACGATGAGTCGGGTGTGTTTTGACCTCCGCCGAACCCCTGAGCCCGACTCACCGAACCCCTAGGGTTCGATCGAACCCAGGTTAAGAACCACTGCTCTAAGGTAACGGTACTCTGACTTGAGTAGAATGTTTGCGTACTCCACCCACCTCTGCAAACAAGTACTGTAGAAAGTTTAAAAAAACTCAAAATGTTGCATCTATTTCATCAAAGCAAATAAATGAGAGCAAGCAGTATTTGATAAGGTATTTTATGAAAGTGAATTACTCCCTTCTGGGATTGTACGGTATACCGGTACTAATAAATGGGGATGTCCGATAATATTGGATTGCCGATATTATCGGCCGATAAATGCTTTAAAATGTAATATCGGAAATTATCGGTATCGGTTTCAAAAAGTAACATTTATGACTTTTTAAAACGCCGCTGTGTACACGGACGTAGGGAGAAGTACAGAGCGCCAATAAACCTTAAAGGCACTTCCTTTGCGTGCCGGCCCAGTCACATAATATATGCGGCTTTTCACACACACAAGTGAATGCAAATCATACTTGGTCAATAGCCATACAGGTCACACTGAGGGTGGCCGTATAAACAACTTCAACACTGTTACAAATATGCGCCACACTGTGAACCCACACCAAACAAGAATGACAAACACATTTCGGGAGAACAACCGCACTGTAACACAACAGAAACACAACAGAACAAATACCCAGAACCCCTTGCAGCAATAACTCTTCCGGGACGCTACAATATACACCCCCCCTACCCCGCCCACCTCAACTTCCTCATGCTCTCTCAGGGAGAGCATGTCCCAAATTCCAAGCTGCTGTTTTGAGGCATGTTAAAAAAAAATAATGCATGGCAGTGCCATGTTGGCATTTTTTTTTCCATAACTTGAGTTGATTTATTTTGGAAAACCTTGTTACATTGTTTAATGCATCCAGCGGGGCATCACAACAAAATTAGGCATAATAATGTGTTAATTCCACGACTGTATATATCGGTATCGGTTGATATCGGTATCGGTAATTAAGAGTTGGACAATATCGGATATCGGCAAAAAAGCCGTTATCGGACATCTCTACTAATAAAGTACCGCGGTACTAATGAATTCAAATTGGTACTCTACTGCTTCTGAAAAATACCGGTACTTTTTATTATTTTTTTTGGGACATGACGGCGCACTGTCGTCACCTCACGAGCAGAAACGCATATTAGGCAACGCACACGTACAGAGTACTTACAAGCAGAAACAGTGTGGGATAGAAATGGGAGAATGGATGCATTTTGGCTTAAAAACTAACGATAAAGTAGAACTATAAACACTAACGCACCGCTCTGCAAGAGGTGCTTAGCTCTTGCTCTTAACGTCCATCCGCAGTCTGCAGTAGTTTAGCTACTTCTAAATCACTAATCTTTGTCTCTATGGCGACAAATAAAGTTTCTTACAGGTATCACACTGTAGGAGGATACAATTGCTAATCACTGACAACAAGCCAGCGCTCCTGAATGTAAACAAATGCCATGGATGGATCTACGCAGACATTGATTTGGAACGATACCAAGTACAAGAGCTGTACATCAATATTTGTTATTAACAGAAAATATTTTGTCATTTTTTAGTTGTTTATTAACTTAGGAAATACGTTCCTGGACATAGGAGAACTTTAATTATGACCAATGTATGACCACGTCTCTACTTGATTGTCATGTCTGTGTAATCATGTTTTGTTTTAGTCATGTTTTGTTTAGTTTAGTTATTGCACTCTTTAGTTTCTGGCTTTTCACTCCCTTGTCTTGTTCCCATGGTTACCCATTAGTTTCACCTGTTCCACGTTTGGACTCATTGTGCACTCTTGTTTGTCACCATAGCAACCCATTAGTTTTCACCTGCCCTCACGACTCACGCACCTGTCTTTAATCATGTCACTATTATTTAAGCTTCCAGTTGCCAGGCTGTCTGTCTGGCGACATCATACCCCTGACACACTCTGTTTACTTCTGCGCACTTCATGCCATGTCCAAGTAAGTTTTTGTTTATTAATGCCACAGTTAGTGTTTTTGTTTCATTGTTCACAGTTTCTGCCTTTGTGCAAGTTTTGTGTTTATAGCCAAGTTTTGTACCTCCACTGTGAGCGCCTTTTGTTTGTTTCTTTTTTTGAGTGTTAAAATTAAATATGTCTTCACCTTCACGCCATGTCTGGTCCAAATCATTTGCACCACGGGAGAACAAACCACGTCATAGTCCAAATCCTGACATTGATACTGGATCCAAAATTCGTGGTATCAGCCAAAACTTATGTAGAGTATCAAACAAAAGAAGAATAAGTGATTATTGCATTTTAACAGAAGTGTAGGTAGAACATATCAAAACATTAATGCCAAAATTGTTCTTTGGTTGCAATAAGAAACGTATGTTTGATGCATTATATGATTGTCTGTTAGAATAAAGCCCAGGATGAATTTTGTGTAGTCCCCTTTATTTTGAAAAGTATCAAAAAGTATCAAAGTACATTTTGGAATCAGGACAACCCCACCCTTGTATGTCTTGTTTTTAATCATTAATCACAAGTTATAGTGTCTTTACAGGGAAACCATAAAATTAAACTGGACTTATCACTAAATCTCTTATCGTTGACCTTTGTTGTTGTTGGGTGTGGACAAGTCGCCACCTCATCGCAGGGCCAACACAGATAGACAGACAACATTCACACACTAGGGACCATTTAGTGTTGCCAATCAATCTATCCCCAGGTGCATGTTTTTGGAGGTGGGAGGAAGCCGGAGTACCCGGAGGGAACCCACGCAGTCACGGGGGGAACATGCAAACTCCACACAGAAAGATCCCTAGCCCCTGTTCCACCGTGCTGCCCTATATGATTACATATTATTATAAAAATATAATGGGCGGGGCATTGCTCTGGTGTATCGTCAAAAATTCGTAAGACGATGGCAGCCACTCAAGGAGCCCAAAGGCTGTTCGTCACAATGGAAGGTTTGGTTCGAGCTGTGGGATCACAGACTGGGGCGATTTCTGAACTGAATCGCAAGATGGATCACATCATGGAGAAGCTTTCTGAAAGGGAAAAATTGGATATGAGAGCCAACATGGACAAATAGAACAGACAAACCATTGTAATGTCTGCTCGCGGAAAAACAAAAATCCTAATCTACGATTTGACTCCCTCGAATGGCCTTGATGCAACAACAGGAGCAGGCTGTTCGGTAAACATCCCCCGAGGACTCTCAAAGATGGACAATTTTGACCTCCCTCTCTCCTCAACGACATCTGTAAGTCGAACTTTGTTTGCATTGCATGCAGAACGGCCCCGGGCCTATGGACACAACACCACTATACCCAAAGACAATGGGCATATACACAAACACACTCCCCAACCCACACCTTCACCACCGCTTGATTCCCCTTCGGAGTGATGGACGGCTGAGTAGCAGGGCCCCAACTTCCCCGGCCCCCCACGTTGCGAGTTGTTGTGATTATATGTAACATGTTTATGTGTGCTATGGCAAATTAGTTTTTTTTCCCCTTGGACTCACTCTGGACCCCTTCCTGAGGGTCCAGCCTTTCACTGATATTTTTTATTCCCCCCCCCCCCCCTTCCCAATATCACCTTTTTCCCCACCTTTTTTAAGTGGCTGATCCGTAGGCGGTCCCGTCTTGTCTCCCTGTAACGTATGTCTGCTCTTAGTGGGACTGTGCCGAAAATGGAATTTCAGTTCTTATGTGTCTTGTACATGTTAAAGAATGGAAAATAATAAAGCATACTGAATCCTGAGAGTGTTTTGCATTTTTCGCATCATCCCTTGTAATGCATTTAAATGGGGTGTATTTTTTATTTATTTATTTTATCCTGATTGGACGTTTTTAAAAAAAATATAATATCCACAATGTTCAATGAGCATGATGTGTTATGTGTGACCATGTTTGTTTGTGTGCTGGTTGAATTTTTTTCCCGCACCATGACTAGGGAAGGTTGTTTGGATTGGGTCATATAAGTAATTAGTGGCCACTGATTTGAATTACATTTGTTGGCCACCAGGTAGAGACAAATTGGCAGGTATCAGACTGCTGATGACATCCGTATATTTTACGCCGATGGACTGTGGTGTGGAAACCCCTAAATAACACTGTTTATTTGGACACAGGTAGCAAATGAGTTGATAATGGAGCCACTTCAAAGTAAAAACCCACATACATAGTACGATAACAAAACAAAACCTCTCGGTTCCCCTCTTTAAAAAGGGGAACCGGAGGGTGTGTTCTAACTATCGTGGGATCACACTCCTCAGCCTTCCCGGTAAGGTCTATTCAGGTGTACTGGAGAGGAGGCTACGCCGGATAGTCGAACCTCGGATTCAGGAGGAGCAGTGTGGTTTTCGTCCTGGTCGTGGAACTGTGGACCAGCTCTATACTCTCGGCAGGGTCCTTGAGGGTGCATGGGAGTTTGCCCAACCAGTCTACATGTGCTTTGTGGACTTGGAGAAGGCATTCGACCGTGTCCCTCGGGAAGTCCTGTGGGGAGTGCTCAGAGAGTATGGGGTTTCGGACTGTCTGATTGTGGCGGTCCGCTCCCTGTATGATCAGTGTCAGAGCTTGGTTCGCATTGCCGGCAGTAAGTCGGACACGTTTCCGGTGAGGGTTGGACTCCGCCAAGGCTGCCCTTTGTCACCGATTCTGTTCATAACTTTTATGGACAGAATTTCTAGGCGCAGTCAAGGCGTTGAGGGGATCCGGTTTGGTGGCTGCAGGATTAGGTCTCTGCTTTTTGCAGATGATTTGGTCCTGATGGCTTCATCTGGCCAGGATCTTCAGCTCTCGCTGGATCGGTTCGCAGCTGAGTGTGAAGCGACTGGGATGAGAATCAGCACCTCCAAGTCCGAGTCCATGGTTCTCGCCCGGAAAAGGGTGGAGTGCCATCTCCGGGTTGGGGAGGAGATCTTGCCCCAAGTGGAGGAGTTCAAGTACCTCGGAGTCTTGTTCACGAGTGAGGGAAGAGTGGATCGTGAGATCGACAGGCGGATCGGTGCGGCATCTTCAGTAATGCGGACGCTGTATCGATCCGTTGTGGTGAAGAAGGAGCTGAGCCGGAAGGCAAAGCTCTCAATTTACCGGTCGATCTACGTTCCCATCCTCACCTATGGTCATGAGCTTTGGGTTATGACCGAAAGGACAAGATCACGGGTACAAGCGGCCGAAATGAGTTTCCTCCGCCGGGTGGCGGGGCTCTCCCTTAGAGATAGGGTGAGAAGCTCTGTCATCCGGGGGGAGCTCAAAGTAAAGCCGCTGCTCCTCCACATCGAGAGGAGCCAGATGAGGTGGTTCGGGCATCTGGTCAGGATGCCACCCGAGCGCCTCCCTAAGGAGGTGTTTAGGGCATGTCCGACCGGTAGGAGGCCACGAGGAAGACCCAGGACACGTTGGGAAGACTATGTCTCCCGGCTGGCCTGGGAACGCCTCGGGATCCCCCGGGAGGAGCTGGACGAAGTGGCTGGGGAGAGGGAAGTTTGGGCTTCCCTGCTTAGGCTGCTGCCCCCGCGACCCGACCTCGGATAAGCGGAAGAAGATGGATGGATGGATGGAACAAAACGAGAGCACATAATACATAGGTTCTTTTTTAGCAAAAAAGTAAGGTTGGGCTTTGTTGAACTGAGAAGTCATCAATTTCACGTAAAACTGGTCACTATCTTAATTTTCCTGACAACAACCGCATGGGAATGTTCCTTATCCATCACAGTTTGGACAATTTGCTCTTATTGGAGTGAACATTAGCCATTTGGAACGCATTCTGTTACATGCAGTTTACATTGGCTTGACAACATATTTATACACTCAAATAAACATGATACATACATTATTTATCTTGTTCCGACCATAAACATAAATATATGTTAGTGGGATTTTATGTGAAAGACCGACATGATTCATTTTCTTTCTTTCTTTCATTTATTTTAATTCACCAATAATTTGTGTGTGTATTCAGTCTCTTTTCTCGGCGTGCGACCATTTGGTTTAATAAAGTTGTCTGATGATAGCTGAATGATGGACTGTTGAGCTGATTACCGAAGTCCACATTTGTGTAATCTAATCTCAGTGTGAATAAAGATGTTCCGTGATATTAAGAGAATATCAGGGTGTATGATCATGAAGTCAAAAGAACATGTCAGACAGATAATTAATTGATAATGTTGTGGAAAAGTTTGAAGGGTACACCGCAAAAAGTCAGTGTTCAAAAACAAGAAAAACAAAAACAAAAATTAGGTGTATTTTACTTGAACTAAGCAAAATTATTTGCCAATAGAACAAGAAAATTTGGCTTGTCAAGACTTTCCAAAACAAGTAAAATTAGCTAACCTCAATGAACCCAAAAATACCTTAAAATAAGTATATTCTCACTAATAACAAGTGCACTTTTCTTGATAGAAAAAAAAGATATGAGACCTTTTTTCTCAATATGTTGAAAAATATTCTTAAATGAAGTAAATGCTAGTGCCATTGTCTTGACATAACAATATACGCTCGGCATTATATTTCTTGAAACCAGCAAACTTATACTAAAAACTAGTTTATTTTTCTTAATGGAAAGGCAACAAGGCTTGTTACTCTCGGGGTCTCCAAATCATATTGTCTAAAAATGCATTTTTCCATTGATAACATGACATCATTGCGCCAAGTGCGTGCTCTTTCAGTCAATTAGTGCGCGAGGAATATATATATACTATATACATATATATATATATACACACACACATATATATATATATATATATATATATATATATATATATATATATATATATATATATGAGTTGGGAAATTGTGTTAGATGTAAATATAAACGGAATACAATGATTTGCAAATCCTTTTCAACCCATATTCAGTTGAATGCACTACAAAGACAACATATTTGGTGTTCAAACTCATAAACTTTATTTTTTGTTTGCAAAAAATAATTAACTTAGAATTTCATGGCTGCAACACGTGACAAAGTAGTTGGGAAAGGGCATGTTCACCACTGTGTTACATGGCCTTTCCTTTTAACAACACTCAGTAAACGTTTGGGAACTGAGGAGACACATTTTTGAAGCTTCTCAGGTGGAATTCTTTCCCATTCTTGCTTGATGTACAGCTTAAGTTGTTCAACAGTCCGGGGGTCTCCATTGTGGTATTTTAGGCTTCATAATGCGCCACACATTTTCAATGGGAGACTACAGGCAGGCCAGTCTAGTACCCGCCAAGCCACGTTGATGTAACACGTGGCTTGGCATTGTCTTGCTGAAATAAGCAGGGGCGTCCATGGTAATGTTGCTTGGATGGCAACATATGTTGCTCCAAAACCTGTATGTACCTTTCAGCATTAATGGCGCCTTCACAGATGTGTAAGTTACCCATGTCTTGGGCACTAATACACCCCCATACCATCACACAAGCTGGCTTTTACACTTTGCGCCTATAACAATCCGGATGGTTCTTTTCCTCTTTGGTCCGGAGGACACGACGTCCACAGTTTCCAAAAACAATTTGAAATGTGGACTCGTCAGACCACAGAACACTTTTCCACTTTGTATCAGTCCATCTTAGATGAGCTCAGGCCCAGCGAAGCCGACGGCGTTTCTGGGTGTTGTTGATAAACGGTTTTCGCCTTGCATAGGAGAGTTTTAACTTGCACTTACAGATGTAGCGACCAACTGTAGTTACTGACAGTGGGTTTCTGAAGTGTTCCTGAGCCCATGTGGTGATATCCTTTACACACTGATGTCGCTTGTTGATGCAGTACAGCCTGAGGGATCGAAGGTCACGGGCTTAGCTGCTTACGTGCAGTGATTTCTCCAGATTCTCTGAACCCTTTGATGATATCACGGAGCTTAGATGGTGAAATCCCTAAATTCCTTGTAATAGCTGGTTGAGAAAGGTTTTTCTTAAACTGTTCAATAATTTGCTGACGCATTTGTTGACAAAGTGGTGACCCTCGCCCCATCCTTGTTTGTGAATGACTGAGCATTTCATGGAATCTACTTTTATACCCAATCATGGCACCCACCTGTTCCCAATTAGCCTGCACACCTGTGGGATGTTCCAAATAAGTGTTTGATGAGCATTCCTCAACTTTATCAGTATTTATTGCCACCTTTCCCAACTTCTTTGTCACGTGTTGCTGGCATCAAATTCTAAAGTTAATGATTATTTGCACAAAAAAAAAAGTTTATCAGTTTGAACATCAAATATGTTGTCTTTGTAGCATATTCAACTGAATATTGTTGTCTTATTCTACGTCCATCATCTGGGCATCAATTTTGTGTGTGGCTATTTTTACTAACAATGTATTTTATAACTTCGTTTTTTGTATACTTTCCTATTCCAGAATATTCAATCATTACAATCACACACAATAACAAGCCTGAAATGAAGCAAATATACCTTGTGTTTCAAGGCCTCGCTTTAATGTGACGCAGTATCCCTTTATGGACAGCAGAGGGCGACATTGTATAGGACTTTATTGATCCCACAGGGGGGAATTGTTACTGCGTAATGTAGGGGTGTCCAAACTTTTTCCACTGAGGGCCGCACACTGAAAAATCAAAGCAAGCGAGACCATTTTGATATTTTTTATTTTAAAACGCAATACAATATATGCATAAAAAAATATACATTTAGGCCTCCACTCAGGCTTGATATGAAAAATGTGTCATTATTCAGTATTATCATACTTGCCAACCCTCCCGAATTTTCCAGGAGACTCCCGAAATTCAGCGCCTCTCCCGAAAACCTCCCGGGACAAATATTCTCCCGAAAAATATCCCGATTTTCAGCCGTAGCTGGAAGCCACGCCCCCTCCAGCTCCATGCGGACCTGAGTGAGGACAGCCTTTTTTCATGACGGGAGGACAACAGGGTGACAAGAATTAAATCATCCGGACTAGAGATAAATTGTATTATTATGTTTATCTTACCTAAAAATAAATATATTTATTAATTTTAAAAAAACCTAAATACATTTTTACTATATTTTGCTAAAACATCAAAATTAATTGTATTTTTATTTGTATTTTTTCCTGACTACTTACTACATCCAGCCATAGAATTATACATTAAAATAAACATATTTGAAATAATTGATTTTAAATTATCATAATAATTCATTTAAAATGACCATATTTAATTATTAAAATAATTGCTTGTTTATCAACAACTTTAGCATTTTATTCATTACATTTTGAAACTCTCAGAAGCCAAGTTATGTTATATTCCTTAATATTTATTTATGCAAGTTTGAAGTAACAATTATCTAAACACAGTTTTGTTTGCATATTTTCAGGATGTAGATATATATATATATATATATATATATATGTATGAAATACTTGACTTGCTGAATTCTAGCTGTCAATATACTCCTCCCCTCTTAACCACGCCCTCAACCACGCCCCGCCCCGCCCCCGACCACGCCCCCCACCTCCCGAAATCGGAGGTCTCAAGGTTGGCAAGTATGAGTATTATTATTATTATTATTCAAGGCTTAAATCTCTAGATCAACATTGGGTCTATCCGTCAATATAAAGTTTTTAAAGATTTAAGTTGTATGCTCTTTTTTATTATTTATGGGAAAAAAACACAAAATATGCAATATTTTCACCCATAACATTTTTAAATGGAATATATTACAGATTATATAATAATTGGAGCCTTAAAAAAGGTCATAACAACATAGATTTGAATTCTTTTTTTTTTTTGAGCAATGACACTTAAAAAAAAAAAAAGAAAAAAAAAATCACACTAAAATTATTGGGGATCCAAAAGGGTCCTACTCATTAAAGTGTTAAAAAATAAATGTGAGGTTTCCCCCCTGTGGTGGGTTCTCCTGGCTGACAGATCTCCAGGAGCCCGCTAGAAAGTTTGAATAAAGTCATTTTATTTTGCAATATACGTTTGTCTCTGGGCTTGTGTCTCTCCCTGGCTCCAACTCCAACCACGTGTCTCGTGCCGGCTGCTGCTAATAAGGGCGACAGTGTTGTGTTTGTTGTCTTCTCCCTGCCTTCTCTATTGGTTTGTCAGTTTCTTTCCCCAGTCTTTTGTCCCCAACGAGGCACACCTGCTGCTAATCACTTCCCGGTAGCATTTAAGCGCGTCTCCACCAGCTGGTCCCTGCCGGTTATTGTTCCTGAACTCCGCTCTGACATGTGCTACCTTGATTCTGCTTCCCTGGTATGTTGCCTTCGCATATTCTTGTAATATTGACCTCGTTGTGTTTTTGTTTTCCTAGCCACCTTGTTTTGAGAGGACTAGTTTTGCCATGCTGTGTGCGTCCTGGCCTTTGCTCCGCCAACCTCTGAAAGAGACTACTAGTGATGGGTTGATGAGGCGTCATGAAGCGTTTCGACACATTGCAAAACTGTATTGATACTGTGTCGATACTGTGTCACTAAATACTGACATCTGCTGGACATTAAAAATCCCTACAGGCAACCTATGGACCGACTCAACTGACACTGATTTTATGCCCTAGTACAGGGGTCACCAACCTTTTTGAAACCAAAAACTACTTCTTGGGTACTGATTAATGCGAAGGGCTACCAGTTTGATACACACTTAAATAAATAAATATATTGTCATTTGTAAGTTACACGTAAGTGTGATTTAAACAAGAATAGCTAAATAAATAAATTTATATATAAAAAAAATGGGTATTTCTGTCTGTCATTCCGTCGTACATTTTTTTTCCCTTTTACGGAAGGTTTTTTGTAGAGAATAAATGATGAAAAAAACCCTTAATTGAATGGTTTAAAAGAGGAGAAAACAAGAAAAAATTTAAAATAAAATTTTGAAACATAGTTTATCTTCAATTTCGACTCTTTAAAATTCAAAATTCAACCGACAAAAAGAAGAGAAAAACTAGCTAATTTGAATCTTTTTGAAAAAATTAAAAAACGAATTTATGGAACATCATTAGTAATTTTTCCTGATTAAGATACATTTTAGAATTTTGATGACATGTTTTAAATTGGTTAAAATCCAATCTGGACTTTGTTAGAATATTCAACAAATTGGACCAAGCTATATTTCTAACAAAGACAAATCAGTATTTCTTCCAGATTTTCCAGAAGAAAATTTTTAAAATAAATTCAAAATACTTTGAAATAAGATTTAATTTTGATTCTACAGATTTTCTAGATTTGCCAGAATATTTTTTTTGAATTTTAATCATAGTAAGTTTGAAGAAATATTTCACAAATATTCTTCGTCAAAAAAACAGAAGCTAAAATATTTATTATTCTTTACAATAAAAAATAAATAAATTTACTTGAACATTGATTTAAATTGTCAGGAAAGAAGAGGAAGAAATTTAAAAGGTAAAAAGGCATGTTTGTTTAAAAATCCTAAAATCATTTTTAAGGTTGTATTTTTTCTCTAAAATTGTATTTCTAAAAGTAATAAGAAGCAAAGTAAAAAAATAAGTGAATTTATTTAAACAAGTGAAGACCCATCCATCCATCCATTTTCTACCGCTTATTCCAAGTGAAGACCAAGTCTTTAAAATATTTTCTTGGATTTTCAAATTCTATTTGAGTTTTGTCTCTTTTAGAATTAAAAATGTCGAGCAAAGCGAGACCAGCTTGCTAGTAAATAAATACAATTTAAAAAATAGAGGCAGCTCACTGGTAAGTGCTGCTCTTTGAGCTATTTTTAGAACAGGCGAGCGGGCGACTGATCTGGTCCTTACGGGCTACCTGGTGACCGCGGGCACCGCGTTGGTGACCCCTGCCCTAGTATATACAATAATAATATAAACCAAGTCATTGTATTTCATTTAGGATTATTTTATATCTTCATTTAAATAAAAATATATTTTTATCTTTTTTAAATACAGTCAATAAATAATGTGAACATGTATCATAACATGGAAATCTAAGAGAACGTGTTGTGGATGATTGTGGACTGGGAATTTTTTTAATTTTATTTTTTTACACATTTTTATAAAAAAAATCCGACGTATTACATTTTAGGCGATTTCTCTTCTTAGTTATTATTTCTCCGGCTGTAGAAAAGAGCCGCTCACAGGCACAGAGGAGGCGTCAGTGCGACACAGTTCGCGTATCGGTCACGTGACCAAAACAGCTCATGATCGGTCACGTGACTTTCTAAAAGCGGTACGCGCACCGACACAGGGTTTTGCTCTATGAGCTCGACGCATGCGCCGATGCATCGGTGTTGCCGGACACATCACTAGAGACTACTTTTGTTATATTTCCCATGGTGTGCACTTTTGCCCCATCACCCTTAGTTACCATTTTGGACTTATTAAATATTTTCATTTTTTATCGCATACCTTGCCTCCATTCTCTGCATCCACCCTTGAACTCAATCCTAACAGACAGGTGATTAGATAACAAACCCCAGCTGGGCAATCTACTCACCTGCCGCTGTCTTCGAGGCCGGTCCTTACACACCCCACTTTGAATAAATATACGTCCTATCCGGCTGCTATTTTTTTTACTTTTTTTTTTTTTTAATACGCCATTTTATTTGTAGTCCTTACGTCATGATGTGTGACCCCTACAGGCAGAAGTTGGTATTTTCTCTTGTAGTTTTTTAATGTTTTTTTGTAGTTAGTAGTAAAGTTAAAGTACCAATGATTGTCACAGTAATAAGTAACATCTAATGAGGGGGGAATGATGTAAAAAAACAGGGCGTGGCCTAAATGTACCATCTATTCGGGGCATATAGTGGGCGTGGCCTAAGCCAGAATTAAAACCGTAAGTAAATATACGTCCTATATATATATATTTTTTTTTTAAATCCGCCATTTTATTTGTAGTCCTTACGTCAAGATGTGTGACCCCTACAGGCAGAAGTTGGTATTTTCTCTTGTAGATTTTTAATGTGTTCGCCATCTTTTTTGTAGTTAGTAGTAATAAGTAACATCTAATAAGGGGGGCTAGCGGATGTTTGAGGGGGGAATGACGTAGCGCGTGTGTGTGTGTGTGTGTGTGTTTGTGTATTAGCGTGTATATTAATATTTGTGTGTGGTGGTGTGCATTCTTATGTATTAGTCTGTATTTTAGTATTTGTGTGTATTATTGCATATTTGTGTGTACTTGTGTGTGTATTTGTGTGTATGAGGGTGTATATTAATTTGTATTTGTGTGTATATTAGTATTTGTGTGTATATTAGTGTGTATTGGTGTGAATTATTGTGCGTTATTGCGTATTCGTGTGTATGATTGTGTGTATATGAGTATTTGTGTGTATGAGTGTGTATATTAGTATTTGTGTGTATATTAGTGTGTATTGGGGTGCATTCTTGTGTATGAGTGTGTATATTAGTATTTGTGTGTATGAGTGTGTATATTAGTGTGTATTGTTGTGTATATTAGTTTGTATTGGGGTGCATTCTTGTGTATTAGTGTGTAGGCCCACAGACCACGCCCCCCTCCACGATAAATTATCTTTTTTTTTTTTACTGTTTACTTTTAATACAATAATCTCAAGATCAACTTCCGATCTATCCGTCAATTATAAGTTGTATTGTTGTTTATGTTTTTTGTTGTTGTTTGTTTTAGGCCCTTCTTTAAAAAAAAAAAAAACAGCTTAGTTTTTTATATGGCAAACACAAAATATGCAACATTTTCCCCAAAGAATATCTCAAAGTGGAATATTTAATGTGACGTAATTGGAGCCTTGAACTTAGATCCTAGGCTTCTGTGTGCTACAGCTTCCAATTAAATCCAAAACAGTTTGTTTCGGCCCAGTAAAAAGACGCAAGTTTACCGGTAGCCTCTTCGATCTTTTTCCTTTTCCCCCATGCGTTTTAGTCCAATGATTTAGCATGCCATGTGGCTGTCCTGCTGCCATCAGCTGCTCCGCAAGACCACTGGACAAAGTCCTGAGCAGATCACCGGAACACTCACTTTCACGCACAGCATAAAAGATTTGTTGGACAAAACGAGACAAAGAAGGAGTGTGCATGTAAACAAATGATAAATGTGTTATGGTTATGGGAGGGAGTTGACGGCACATACACAAGGGGGAAGTATAACTCTATGTTTAATTATATATATATATATATGTATAAACTAGGCTAGAGAATGGAGTGTGACAAAACCCAAAGGGTGTAGGGTGTAAGACTATGTGTAGGAATTAATTGCTGAGTGTTTACCAGAAGTGCTGACTCGAGAGGAGGAACCAGGCATGAAGGCAGTCCGTGGGGTAGGCAGATGATCCAGGGCGAGAGAGAGGCGTCAGAGTCCGTGTCCATGCCAGGGGTCGAGGATCGAGGGTGGCAGTCCAAAGTCCAAAAGGGAAGTCGAGGCACACAGCTCGATCACACGGGCAGATTGCTGGGGAAGAACAATGAAGCACGGAGGGGAAAACGCAGAGAGAGAGCATAAAGCTGGGTTATAGGCTTACGGTGCAGAAGACTAAGTTCCGGCGAGGATCCTTGGGTCCACTGGTCTAAATACAGCTCGCCCTCATCAGTCCCAGGTGTTCTTGATTGCTGATCGCCCACAGCCTTGTTGGCATGTGGACGTGATGCGGCAAACTACAGAGGTGCTGGTAGACCCAGAAAAGCGGGTTCGAGCCCACGCCGTGACAAAATGGGTTATACTTGTAAAGCGCGTTTCTACCTTCAAGGTACTCAGAGCGCTTTGACACTATTTCCACATTCATCCATTCACACACACATTCACACACTGAGGCCATGCAAGGCCCTAACCACCACCCATCAGGAGCAAGGGTGACGTGTCTTGCTCAAGGACACAACGGACGTGACTAGGTTGGTGGAAGGTGGAGGATCGAACCAGGAACCCTCAGGTTGACTAGCACGGCCACTCTCCCAACCTCCCCTTGAACTACTCAGTGGCCTAGTGGTTAGAGTGTCCGCCCTGAGATCGGTTGGTCGTGAGTTCATACCAAAGACTATAAAAAATGGGAGCCATTACCTCCCTGCTTGGCACTCAGCATCAAGGGTTGGAATTGGGGGTTAAATCACCAAAAATGATTCCCGGGCGCGGCCACCGCTGCTGCTCACTGCTCCCCTCACCTCCCAGGAGGTGATCAAGGGTGATGGGTCAAATGCAGAGAATAATTTCGCCACACCTAGTGTGTGTGTGTGACAATCATTGGTACTTTAACTTTAACTACGATGAGTTCAAGGATCGCTGAAATGAGTAGGACAAAACGGTGCTCGTCAAATCCTCTCATCAGTGAAGCATGTTCAATATAAAGTGGGATTTGTAACAATTAGGAAGGTTTGTCCTCCTACAGAAAATATATTAAAACACAATTATTATTTTTATTCATCTTTTTCCATTTTCACACATCTCCGAGAGAGGTCCAGGGAGCCACTAGGGCGGCGCTAGAGAGCAACTAACGATTTAGTGCAGCTAACAACTGCAATAGTAACTTGTAACTTGCTGCTGTTATTATTTTTAATGTTTTTAAGTGCATTTTTGTGTGAAGAATTAACTTTTTTTTTTTTTTTTAATAACAGTAGCTGAGATAGGCTCCAGCACCCCCTGCAACCCTGAAAGGGACAAACGGTAGAAAATGGATGGATGGATGTTTTAGCTTTGCATTGGATTGTTTTTAGCATCTTTAATGTACACAATGTATCAAAAGTGACCACCCGTTTTTATATAAACATATATTTATGTGTGTGAGTGTGTGTGTGTGTGTGTGTGTATATATATATATATATATATATATATATATATATATATATATATATATATATATATATATATATATATATATATATAGATATATATATATATATATATATATACTGTATGTGTATATATGCATATATGCATAAATGTATGTATATATGTATATATATATGTGTATATATGTATATATGCATATATGTATGTATATATGTATACATGTCTGTATATATGTATATATATATGTGTATATATGTATATATGCATAGATGTGTGTATATATGTATGAATGTATGTATTTATGTTTATATATTTGTATATATGTATATATGCATATATGCATATATGTATGTATATATGTATACATGTATGTATATATGTGTATATATGTATATATGCATATTTGTATGTATACATATGTATAAATGTATGTATATATGTATATATGTGTATATATGTATATATGCATAGATGTGTGTATATATGTATAAATGTATGTATATATATATAAATGTATGTATATATACGTGTATATATGTATATATGCATGTATATATGTATAAATGTATGTATATATGTATGTGTGTGTATATATGTATATATGCATAGATGTGTGTATATATGTATGAATGTATGTATATATGTATAAATATATGTATATATGTATATATATTTGTATATATGCATATATGTATGTATATATGTATAAATGTATGTATATATGTATATATATATGTGTATATATGTATATATGCATAGATGTGTGTATATATGTATAAATGTATGTATATATGTGTGTATATATGTATATATGCATAGATGTGTGTATATATGTATGAATGTATGTATATATGTATAAATATATGTATATATGTATATATATTTGTATATATGTATATATGCATAATTGTATGTATATATATGTATAAATGTATGTATATATGTGTATATATGTATATATGCATAGATGTGTGTATATATGTATAAATGTATGTATATATGTATATATGCAAATATGTATGTATATATGTATATATGTAAGTATGTGTATATATGTATATAGGCATATTTGTATGTATATATGTATAAATGTATGTATATATGTATATATATGTGTATGTATGTATATATGCATATATGTGTGTATATATGTATAAATGTATGTATATATATATGTATATGTATAGATATATGCATATATGTATGTATATATGTATATGTATATTTGTATATATGTACATATGTATATATATATATATATATATATATAAATATATATATATATATGTGTATATTTGTGTGTGTGTGTGTGTGTATATATATATATATATATATATATATATATATATATATACATATATATATATATATATATATATATATATATATATATATATATATATATATGTATATATATATATATATATGTATATATTTTTAATGTTTTTAAGTGCATTTTTGTGTGAAGAATTAAGCTTTTTTTTTTATAACAGTAAAAGGTTTAATTTGTGATGTAAGTAAAGAGCAACTATGTGACACAACCCGGAACCAGTCAGCCCCATGTTTGTGTTTCTGGAAGGTTCCAAGGTTCTTAGAAAGCAGCCTCCGTGTGAGGACGATGAGGAGGGACACTCTTCATCCTTTGCTGCGTAGCCGTGATGCTGTCATCATCATCATCATCATCATCATCATCATCATCATCATCATCATCATCATCATCATCATCATCATCATGTCCTCTTAAGTTGTCATTCTGCATCCTGAACACTTCTTATTTTTCAAACAGTGCAGGATGGTCACGTTGGAAGAGAAAGAGTATTATGTGAAATATCCTCACCTGTTGTGTTGTTTTCCTTTCCTGCCTGGTGTTGTCGACTGTAACCACGTGGGAAGACCACAAGTTTTATGATTAAGAATTAAAGCAGATCTATTCTGCCATTTTCCTTCAACAGGAGACGCTATTGAGCCTTCTGGTTCTCTCCTGAAAGGGCTGACACAACTCCAACACACACTTTGGTGATCTGCACACCACACAACACAAGTAGACCACACAACAGTCGCACTAATACGGTCGATCATTAAAACATTTGCTTTGACATCTTTGTGCTGTAAAAATGCAACAAATGTTGATGAGATGAGAATAGGTGATGTGTTCACTGTCTGCTGGGGTGTTTCTGCTCTGATGGTTTAACTTTGCATTGGATTGTTTTTAGCATCTTTAATGTACACAATGTATCAAAGTGACCACCCGTTTTTATATAAACATATATTCATCTGTGTGTGTGTGTGTGTGTGCGTGTGTGTGTGTGTGTGTGTGTGTGCGTGTGTGTGTGTGTGTGTATATATATCCATCCATCCATCCATCCATCTTCTTCCGCTTATCCGAGGTCGGGTCGCGGGGGCAGCAGCCTAAGCAGGGAAGCCCAGACTTCCCTCTCCCCAGCCACTTCGTCCAGCTCCTCCCGGGAGATCCCGAGGCGTTCCCAGGCCAGCCGGGAGACATAGTCTTCCCAACGTGTCCTGGGTCTTCCTCGTGGCCTCCTACCGGTCGGACATGCCCTAAACACCTCCTTAGGGAGGCGCTCGGGTGGCATCCTGACCAGATGCCCGAACCACCTCATCTGGCTCCTCTCGATGCGGAGGAGCAGCGGCTTTACTTTGAGCTCCCCCCGGATGACAGAGCTTCTCACCCTATCTCTAAGGGAGAGCCCCGCCACCCGGCGGAGGAAACTCATTTCGGCCGCTTGTACCCGTGATCTTGTCCTTTCGGTCATAACCCAAAGCTCATGACCATAGGTGAGGATGGGAACGTAGATCGACCGGTAAATTGAGAGCTTTGCCTTCCGGCTCAGCTCCTTCTTCACCACAACGGATCGATACAGCGTCCGCATTACTGAAGACGCCGCACCGATCCGCCTGTCGATCTCACGATCCACTCTTCCCTCACTCGTGAACAAGACTCCGAGGTACTTGAACTCCTCCACTTGGGGCAAGATCTCCTCCCCAACCCGGAGATGGCACTCCACCCTTTTCCGGGCGAGAACCATGGACTCGGACTTGGAGGTGCTGATTCTCATCCCAGTCGCTTCACACTCAGCTGCGAACCGATCCAGTGAGAGCTGAAGATCCTGGCCAGATGAAGCCATCAGGACCAAATCATCTGCAAAAAGCAGAGACCTAATCCCGCAGCCACCAAACCGGATCCCCTCAACGCCTTGACTGCGCCTAGAAATTCTGTCCATAAAAGTTATGAACAGAATCGGTGACAAAGGGCAGCCTTGGCGGAGTCCAACCCTCACCGGAAACGTGTCCGACTTACTGCCGGCAATGCGAACCAAGCTCTGACACTGATCATACAGGGAGCGGACCGCCACAATCAGACAGTCCGAAACCCCATACTCTCTGAGCACTCCCCACAGGACTTCCCGAGGGACACGGTCGAATGCCTTCTCCAAGTCCACAAAGCACATGTAGACTGGTTGGGCAAACTCCCATGCACCCTCAAGGACCCTGCCGAGAGTATAGAGCTGGTCCACAGTTCCACGACCAGGACGAAAACCACACTGTTCCTCCTGAATCCGAGGTTCGACTATCCGGCGTAGCCTCCTCTCCAGTACACCTGAATAGACCTTACCGGGAAGGCTGAGGAGTGTGATCCCACGATAGTTAGAACACACCCTCCGGTTCCCCTTTTTAAAGAGAGGAACCACCACCCCGGTCTGCCAATCCAGAGGTACTGCCCCCGATGTCCACGCGATGCTGCAGAGTCTTGTCAACCAAGACAGCCCTACAGCATCCAGAGCCTTAAGGAACTCCGGGCGGATCTCATCCACCCCCGGGGCCTTGCCACCGAGGAGCTTTTTAACTACCTCAGCAACCTCAGCCCCAGAAATAGGAGAGCCCACCACAGATTCCTCAGGCACTGCTTCCTCATAGGAAGACGTGTTGGTGGGATTGAGGAGGTCTTCGAAGTATTCCCTCCACCGATCCACAACTTCCGCAGTCGAGGTCAGCAGAACACCATCCGCACCATACACGGTGTTGGTAGTGCACTGCTTCCCCTTCCTGAGGCGGTGGATGGTGGTCCAGAATCGCTTCGAAGCCGTCCGGAAGTCGTTTTCCATGGCTTCCCCGAACTCCTCCCATGTCCGAGTTTTTGCCTCCGCGACCGCTGAAGCCGCACACCGCTTGGCCTGTCGGTACCTGTCCGCTGCCTCAGGAGTCCCATGAGCCAAAAGAACCCGATAGGACTCCTTCTTCAGCTTGACGGCATCCCTCACCGCCGGTGTCCACCAACGGGTTCTAGGATTACCGCCACGACAGGCACCAACTACCTTGCGGCCACAGCTCCAATCAGCCGCCTCGACAATAGAGGTGCGGAACATGGTCCACTCGGACTCAATGTCCAGCACCTCCCTCGTGACATGTTCAAAGTTCTTCCGGAGGTGGGAATTGAAACTCTCTCTGACAGGAGACTCTGCCAGACGTTCCCAGCAAACCCTCACAATGCGTTTGGGCCTGCCAGGTCTGTCCAGCATCCTCCCCCACCATCGCAGCCAACTCACCACCAGGTGGTGATCGGTAGAAAGCTCCGCCCCTCTCTTCACCCGAGTGTCCAAAACATGAGGCCGCAAATCCGATGACACAACTACAAAGTCGATCATAGAACTGCGGCCTAGGGTGTCCTGGTGCCAAGTGCACATATGGACACCCTTATGCTTGAACATGGTGTTCGTTATGGACAATCCGTGACGGGCACAAAAGTCCAATAACAAAACACCACTTGGGTTCAGATCCGGGCGGCCATTCTTCCCAATCACGCCTCTCCAGGTTTCACTGTCATTGCCAATATGAGCGTTGAAGTCCCCCAGTAGAACGAGGGAATCACCCGGGGGAGCACTCTCAAGTACTCCCTCGAGTGAATCCAAAAAGGGTGGGTACTCTGAGCTGCTGTTTGGCGCGTAAGCGCAAACAACAGTCAGGACCCGTCCCCCCACCCGAAGGCGGAGGGAAGCTACCCTCTCGTCCACCGGGTTGAACTCCAACATGCAGGCTCTGAGCCGGGGGGCAACAAGAATTGCCACCCCAGCCCGTCGCCTCTCACTGCTGGCAACGCCAGAGTGGAAGAGAGTCCAACCCTTCTCGAGAGAACTGGTTCCAGAGCCCTTGCTGTGCGTCGAGGTGAGTCCGACTATATCCAACCGGAACTTCTCTACCTCGCGCACTAGCTCAGGCTCCTTCCCCCCCAGCGAGGTGACGTTCCACGTCCCAAGAGCTAGCTTCTGTAGCCGAGGATCGGACCGCCAAGTGCCCTGCCTTCGGCTACCGCCCAGCTCACATTGCACCCGACCTCTATGGCCCCTGCTATGGGTGGTGAGCCCATTGGAGGGGGGACCCACGTTGCCTCTTCGGGCTGTGCCCGGCCGGGCCCCATGGGGACAGGCCCGACCACCAGGCGCTCGCCATCGTGCCCCAACTCCGGGCCTGGCTCCGGAGGGGGGCCCCGGTGACCCGCGTCCGGGCGAGGGAAATCTGAGTCTCGGTTCTTGCATTTCCATAGAAGTCTTCGAGCTGCTCTTTGTCTGATCCCTCACCTAGGACCTGTTTGTCTTGGGAGACCCTACCAGGGGGCATGGAAGCCCCCGGACAACATAGCTCCTAGGATCATTGGGACACGCAAACTCCTCTACCACGTTAAGGTGGCAGCTCAGAGAGGAGGTGTATATATATATATATATATATATATATATATATATATATATATATATATATATATATACTGCATGTGTATATATGTATATATGTGTATATATGTATGTATATGTATGTATATATATGTATAAATGTATGTATATATATGTATGTGTATGTATATATGTATGTATACATGTATATGTATATTTGTATATATGTACATATGTATGTATGTATGTATATATATATATATTTATGTGTGTATATATATGTTTATGTATGTATTTATAAGTATACATACACACATGTATGTATACTGTATATGTATGTATGTATATATATATATATATACAATGTATATATATACTGTATGTGCATTTATGTATATATGTGTATGTATGTATATATGCGTACATGTATGTATATATGCATATATATATAAATGTATGTCTATATGTATATATGTATATGTATATATATGTATGTGTATATGTATATTTGTATATATGTACATATGTGTATATATACATTTATGAATGTATACGTATACATATATACATGTATGTATACTGTATGTGTATGTAGGTATAAATGTGTATATGTGTATATGTATATGTGTGTATATATGTATATATGTATATATATATATGTGTGTGTATATGTACATATGTATATATATATATATACATTTATATATATATGTATAGGTATACATATATACATGTATGTATATTGTATATATATGTGTATATGTATATGTGTGTATATATGTATATGTATATATATGTGTGTATATGTATATATGTGTGTATATATATATGTATATACATATATGTATGTATGAATGTACTGTATGTATATATATGTATATGTATATATGTATATTTATATTTGTATGTATGTACATATGTATATATATATTTATATTTATGTATATATATATGTATATGTATATATATGTATAAGTATGTATGTAGGTATATATGTATATATGTATATGTGTATAATTATATGTGGTATATATGTAAATATATATGTGTGTGTATATATATATGTATATGTATATATGTGTGTATATATACATATATATATATATGTATATGTATATATGTGTGTATATATACATATATATATATATATATATATATATATATATATATATACATATATATGTGTATATGTATATATGTGTGTATATATATACATAAATATACATATATATATGTATACATACACACATACATATATGTACATACATACATATACATACATATATATATATACATATATACATATATATATATATATATATATATATATATATATATATATATATATATATATATATATATATATATATATATATATATATATATATATATATATATATGTATTTGTACATATTATATTAATAAAATGGATATAAAATAATACAATTGTATATTAAGAGTATGCGTAAGTTTGTTTACTTTTGTGACGACTTCCTTAAAGTTTTGTAATCAATCAGCAATATCAAGCAGCTTTAATGCAACAAACTCGTGTGGAGAGAGTGTTTTGCATTTTTCCATCATGCTCTGTGATTTTTTATAATCTCCACAAAGTTCAGTGACAATTTGTGTTGGTTGGATTTTTTATTTTTTTTTGCTTTTGCTCCATGACTAGGGAAGGTTGTTTGGATTGTGTGAGTATAATTAAAGGTCATTGACTGGAATTACTCACATTGTCCACAAAATGGCAGCGTCAAAGGCAATCTTTTAAAATGAACGCAAGATTCCTCATTTTTAACTCACGACGTTTCGTGGGCCAAATTGAATCCGTTGAGCTGTAGTTTGAACACCCCTGTTCTAGAATGTCAGGCCACGGCGCGACGAAACGGCCAATCAGAGACTTCCCTCTGATTGGCCGTCTGCTGCCTTTTGTCAGTCTTGCTCCTCTCATGATTTTTTTTTTATTTCTTCTTCTTCTTCCTCCGGGTTTCATTTCCCAAGGCATCCGGACACTAAAAGGCCTTTTGTGGCCGAGCAGAACAATGGCCAGCGAAGGACGGCCAGCTCAAGCCTCTCGGAAACGCTGGCATAAACCTCCTCCCGCCGCATTGTGCGCTCGGCAAATAGTGTCATCGGAGATGGCGTCCGTCTGCCGAGCAGATCTTTGGCGAAGGAGAAGGAATAAAGAAAAACGGCGAAGAGAAAAGTAAAGCCCCAGTCAAATAAAAGTATGAATATTCACGCGTCCTCTCTGCTGCAGACTTTCTTCCCGCCGAGCAAACACTCGGCTACGCTTCGGCGTTTGCGCCCTCAAAAAAGACTCTTTGCCGCCGCGAATTAATGAGACCAAACTCTGGCGTTCCGTCAAGACCATAAGCCGTGTTCAAAAGACAAAAAGTTCCACCCTCGACGTCTTCACTTTTCTTTGAAGCTTCCCCTCCTCGGGTCTTCTTGCTCGTATTTTATCTGGTGGACCTTCAGACGGCGGCGTACTCGGTGTTCTTGGACGCCGACCGTGTCGTAAATAAGCCGGCCAAGGCCTCGGGAAGACCAGCACTGCACCGGGACTCGTGAGCGGGAGGTGGCCCCGAAAACCGGACTCTAATCTACCGGACTCCAAAAAAACCTACTCAGTGGCCTAGTGGTTAGAGTGTCCACCCTGAGATGTGTAGGTTGTGAGTTCGAACCCCGGCCGACGACACTGCAAAAAGTCAATGTTCAAAAACAAGAAAAAAAAACTACAAAAATGAAGGGTATTTTATTTGAATTAAGCAAAATTATCTGCCAATAGAACAAGAAAATTTGGCTTGTCAAGACTTTCCAAAACAAGTAAAATTAACTATCCTCAATAAACCCAAAAATACCTTAAAATAAGTATATTCTCACTAATAACAAGTGCACTTTTCTTAATAGAAAAAGCAAATATGAGACCTTTTTTCTCAATATGTTGAAATATATTCTTAAAATAAGTAAATGCTAGTGCCATTATCTTGACATAATGATATGCGCTCGGCATTACAATTCTTGCATTTTCCCATCGATAACATGACGTCATCACACCATTTTTTTAATTTTTTTTTTTTATATCTTTATAAAAAGTTTCTCATGCGCATGAGATACATGTCTAAAAAAAAAAAATTATAGCATTTTAAAATATTTTTTTTATAGCTTTATAAAAAGTTTCTCGTGCACGAGATACATGTCTAAAAAAAATAATACAAAAGATATTAAAAATATATATTTTTTTAATTTATAAAAACTTTCTCGTGCGCACGAGATACATGTCTAAAAAAATACAAAAATAAATCATAAGATTTTTTTTATAACTTTATAAAAAGTTTCTTCTGCGCATGAGATACAGTACATGTCTAAAAAAAAATTAAAAAAATTAAAATTATAAGATTTTTTTATAACTTTATAAAAAGTTTCTCGTGCGCACGAGATGTATGTCTAAAAAAAAAAATATATATAAAAAAAAAAAAAATCCCCCCATGTCCCTTTAGGGCAGGGGTCGGCAAACTTTTTGACTCGGGGGCCGCATTGGGTTAAAAAAATTTGGCCGCGGGCCAGGCTGTGTGTATATATATATATATATATATATATATATATATATATATATATATATATATATATATATATTTACAGCCCGGCCCCCGACCAAATGTTTTTTTATTGTAATTTTGAAGAATTTATCTGAATGTGCATGAGCTATTTCTGTTCAAAATAGTTTGAAATGTCACATGTTAAATGTTTAAATATAATAATAATAATAATAATAATAATAATAGATTTGATTTGTAAAAACACTTTACATTGAGTAAACAACCTCAAAGTGCTAGTGTATTAAGAAAATTAAAATAAAATAAAATAAAATAAAAATAAAAAGATAATACAAAATAAATACAAATAAAAACTAGAACTAGTATGCATATTTCTAAAAAATGTTTGTTTTTTAAAAGAAGGGTTTTAAAGCCTTTTTTCAAAGCACCCACAGTCTGTGGTGCCCTCAGGTGGTCAGGGAGAGCGTTCCACAGGCTGGGAGCCTATAAACTGTCAGTTTACTGTACTGTGCCAACTGTACTACTACATGAGTACGTGTTTTCTATTGTCTCATTGAAAATATAACAGCAAAGCCCATTTGGCTGTCATCTGTTTTAATTATGAGACACAATTGTGACCCAATTCATGCTTGAAATAAGAAATGATTACTTTGAAAAAGCAGTTTTATACTTGTGAGTGTTGATGACACAGCTTTGCAACAGTTGATATTCTAGTTTCAAGCATGTTTTACTCAATATAGGTCATCAAATCTCAGCAACAAGCTGTAATATCTTACTGAGATCATTTAGGACTTAAAACAAGTAAAACACTCTAACATAAAATCTGCTTAGTGAGAAGAATTATCTTATCAGACAGAAAATAAGCAAATATCACCCTTATTTGACATATTTCATCTTACTTAGATTTCACTTTTTGCAGTGTATAAAAAAGGGAGCCATTACCTCCCTGCTTGGCACTCAGCATCAAGGGTTGGAATTGGGGGTTAAATCGCCAAAAATGACTCCCGGGCACGGCCACCACTGCTGCTCACTGCTCCCCTCACCTCCCAGGGGGTGACCAAGGGGATGGGTCAAATGCAGCGGACAAATTTCACCACACCTAGTGTGTGTGTGACAATCATTGCTACTTTAACTTAACTTTAACTTTACACATACAAACTGTAGCACACAAAAAAGCACATTTAATAAAAAAAACGTTATTATGGTCTTACCTTTACTTATAAGTGTGGGAACAGTGGTGTTCATGTTGGAGGAGTTGTGAATGAATGAAATATGAAATCCGTGCTGCAGTCTGCAGGTGTACCTAATGTTGTGTCCCTGCAGTCGTTCACGGCTCCGCCGGCGCGAGCAATGTTGTTTTTGCATTTTTTGGCTTCTTGTTAAGTGACTTTTTTTGGGTGAATTCGGTCTTGCACGTGGAGGGTTTGGGTGTGGGCTTTGGTTGGTGCGGCGCTCGCGTCGGGGGGTGCAGTCTGCGGCGGAGGTGCAATAACCAGCACCAGGAGGCGACTTAGTGTAGACATGGCCTAAGTTGCTGATATCTAAACTCGATCACTCTGACTGTCCGCTTTCCTGGCCACAAAATGAGCATGTTAGCGCGTCGCTAAGCTAACAGTGAAGTGAAGTGAATTATATTTATATAGCGCTTTTTCTCCAGTGACTCAAAGCGCTTTTACATAGTGAAACAGACGTCAGCGTAACGTTAACGAGTGTCCCTTTCACCGGTAGAACTTTCCTGAAATGCTCAAATTTCCCAGACTGGGATCGCTGGTGGTGGTGGTGGTGGTGGTGGGGGGGGGTAGAAGGTAGGAAAGTTCAAGGCAACCTGTCCTGGCGCTCCTCGTCACTCCCACGCCGCTCTCTCCCCGCGCCAGCGTCCGCCTGACAATTAAAGCTCAAAGAGGCTTGAGACGAAACATTTGTGGGGGGGAGAGGAAGATGAGCTCATGTGCTTTTTTAAAAAAAAATTTATTATTTTTTTTTTTACGGCCGAGCATGAATCAGGAAGAATGAAAGTGCTTCGGCGTCTGGGGGGACTCGTGGTAACCACGGCAACCTCACGAGGTTATCTGAATCGTAAAGAATACATTTGCTACACCGTCTGTTGCAGGGGGGGGGGGTCCGAACTGTTTGAGTCGGGCGCTGCATTGTGCCAAAAACTGCATGTAAAGTAGCAATATATATATATATATATATATATATATATATATATATATATATATATATATATATATATATACAGTCGTGGTCAAAAGTTTACATACACTTGTAAAAAAAATAATGTCATGGCTGTCTTGAGTTTCCAATAATTTCTACAACTCTTATTTTTTTTGTGATAGAGTGATTGGAGCACATACTTGTTGGTCACAAAAAACATTCATGAAGTTTGCTTCTTTTATGAATGTATTATGGGTCTACTGAAAATTACTCCATTTTTGTTTCATCTGACCACAGAACTTTCCTCTAGAAGGTTTTATCTTTGTCCATGTGATGTCAGATGAAACAAAAATGGAGCTGTTTGGCCACAATACCCAGCAATATGTTTGGAAGAGAAAAGGTGAGGCCTTTAATCCCAGGAACACCAGGCCTACCGTCGAGCTTGGTGGTGGTAGTATTATGCTCTTGAACAAGTCAGGAAAGTCACTTGGAGCCATTTCAAAGCAGCTTAAAGGCCTACTGAAAGCCACTACTACCGACCACGCAGTCTGATAGTTTATATATCAATGATGAAATCTTAACATTGCAACACATGCTTAATAAAGTGCAATTTTAAATTTCGCGCGAAATATCCTGCTGAAAACGTCTCGGTATGATGACGTCAGCGCGTGACGTCACGGATTGTAGCGGACATTTTGGGACAGCATGGTGGCCAGCTATTAAGTCGTCTGTTTTCATCGCAAAATTCCACAGTATTCTGGACATCTGTGTTGGTGAATCTTTTGCAATTTGTTCAATGAACAATGGAGACGGCAAAGAAGAAAGCTGTAGGTGGGAAGCGGTGTATTGCGGCCGACTGCAGCAACACAAACACGGCCGGTGTTTCATTGTTTACATTCCCGGAAGATGCCAGTCAAGCTTTACCATTGGCCTGTGGAGAACTGGGACAACAGAGACTCTTACCAGGAGGACTTTGAGTTGGATGCGCAGACGCGGTACCGTGAGTACGCATGCAGCTGCGGCTTCCAAACATTTGATCGCTTGCTGCTATGTGCATGTCACGTACGTAACTTTGGGGACTTTGGGGAAATATATGTGCTGTATGAACTTTGGAGAGGTGAACGGTACTTTGGGCTGTGGGATTGAGTGTGTTGTGCAGGTGTTTGAGTTGTATTGGCGGGTTATATGGACGGGAGGGGGGAGGTGTTTGTTATGCGGGATTAATTTGTGGCATATTAAAAATAAGCCTGGTTGTGTTGTGGCTAATAGAGTATATATATGTCTTGTGTTTATTTACTGTTTTAGTCATTCCCAGCTGAATATCAGGTCCCACCCGCCTCTCACAGCATCTTCCCTATCTGAATCGCTCCCACTGCCCTCTAGTCCTTCACTCTCACTTTCCTCATCCACGAATCTTTCATCCTCGCTCAAATTAACGGGGAAATCGTCGCTTTCTCGGTCCGAATCGCTCTCGCTGCTGGTGGCCATGATTGTAAACAATGTGCAGATGTGAGGAGCTCCACAACCTGTGACGTCACGCTACTCGTCTGCTACTTCCGGTACAGGCGAGGCTTTTTTTTATCAGCGACCAAAAGTTGCAAACTTTATCGTCGATGTTCTCTACTAAATCCTTTCAGCAAAAATATCACGAAATGATCAAGTATGACACATAGAATGGACCTGCTATCCCTGTTTAAATAAGAAAATCGCATTTCAGTAGGCCTTTAAGGTCCCAAGAGCAACTGTGCAGACAACTGTAAGTATAAAGTGCATGGCACAGTTTTGTCACTGCCACAATCAGGAAGAAAACGCAAGCTATCACCTGCTGCTGAGAAAAAGTTGGTTAGGATGATCAAGAGTCAACCGAGAACCACCAAAAAGCAGGTCTGCAATGAATTGGAAGCTGCTGGAACACAGGTGTCAATGTCCACAGTCAAGCTGTCATGACTTGGACTTAGGCTTGGTTTGTTCTCCCGAGGTGCAAGTGAATTGGATTGGCATGGACATGAAGTGCGCAGAGGTGGACAGAGTGTGACAGGGGGCATAAATGCGGGGATGTCGTCAGGACGAACAACAGAAAATGAATGAACTTAAATACTATGGACATGATTAGTGAAAGCAGGTGCGTGACTCAAAACGTGAAACAGGTGCGTGACGTGACAGGTGAAAACTAATGGTTGCTATGGTGACAAACAAGAGTGCAGAATGAGTCCAAACGTGGAACAGGTGAAACTAATGGGTAATCATGCAAACAAGACAAGGGAGTGAAAAGCCAGAAACTAAACAAAACATGACTTAAAACAAAACATGATTACACAGACATGACACAAGCATGTTTTGCATCACCGTGGACCGAGAGGCTACCATGCAAGAAGGAAGCCCTTGCTCCAGAAGCGACACCTCAAGGCTCGTCTAAAATTTGCTGCTGATCACATGGACAAAGATAAGACCTTCTGGAGGAAAGTTCTCTGGTCAGATGAAACAAATATTGAGCTGTTTGGCCACAATGCCCAGCAATATGTTTGGCGGAGAAAAGGTGAGGCCTTAATCCAAGGAACAAAATTCCTACCGTCAAGCATGGTGGTGGTAGTTTTATGCTCTGGGCCTGTTTTGCTGCCAATGGAACTGGTGCTTTAAATGGGACAATGAAAAAGGAGGATTACCTCCAAGTTCTTTAGGACAACCTAAAATCATCAGCCCGGAGGTTGGGTCTTGGGCGTAAGTGATGGTCCATGAAGACAAATGAGTGCACTTCTGTTGATTGGCTAGAAGAAAAGCTTTGCGAAAGCGTCATAAAATCTATGCGCGGACATTAAATGTAGCACCAAAAAAGGAAATGGTTTATTTTTTGATGCACAAGCATGAATTTGTGTTTCAGTCCTCCGATATTTCATCTTTTCTCAATATTATTCTTTACTAATAATAATATTGTTCCGCCGACTGAAACCTTTTCGAGGGCTTTGGGAGACATGAAAACGTACCATATCATGGAAGAAGTGAATTGAAGACCATAAATTGGATTTACATTATTTCTTACAGGAAGTTGCTTAGGATTTACATTATTTCTTACAGGAAGTTGTTTAATATTTACATTATTTCTTACAGGAAGTTGTTTTGGATGTACATTATTTCCAACTGGAAGTTGTTTTGGATTTACATTATTTCTTACAGGAATTTGTTTAGGATTCACATTATTTCTTACAGCAAGTTTTTTTGATTTACATAATTTCTTAGAGGATGTTTTTAAGGATTTACATTATTTCCTACAGGAAGTTGTTTTGGATTTACATTATTTCTTACAGCAAGTTTTTTAGATTTACATTATTTTTTAGAGGATGTTTTTTAGGATTTACATTATTTCTTACAGCAAGTTTTTTAGATTTACATCATTTCTTAGAGGATGTTTTTTAGGATTTACATTATTTCCGACAGGAAGTTGTTTTGGATTAACATTATTTCTTACAGCAAGTTTTTTAGATTTACATTATTTCTTAGAGGATGTTTTTTAGGATTTACATTATTTCTTACAGGAAGTTGTTTGGGATGTACATTATTTCCTACAGGAAGCTGTTTAGGATTTACATTATTCCTTACAGGAAGTTATTTAGGATTTACATTATTTCTTACAGGAATTTGTTTAGGATTGACATCATTTCTTACAGGAAGTGGTTTTGGTTTGAGATTATTTCTTACAGGAAGTTGTTTAAGATTTACATTATTTCTTACAGGAAGTTTGTTAGGATTAGCATTATTTCTTACAGGAAGTTGTTTAGGATTTACATTATTTCTTACAGGAAGTTGTTTAGGATTTACATTATTTCCTACAGGAAGTTAGTTAGGATTTACATTACTTCTTACAGGAAGTTAGTTAGGATTAGCATTATTTCTTACAGGAAGTTAGTTAGGATTAGCATTATTGCTTACAGGAAGTTGTTTAGGATTTACATTATTTCTTACAGGAAGTTGTTTAGGATTTACATTATTTCCTACAGGAAGTTGTTTTGGGTTTACATTATTTCCTACAGGAAGTTGTTTAGGATTTACATTATTTCTTACAGGAAGTGGTTTAGGATTTACATTATTTCTTACAGGAAGTTGTTTTGGATTTACATTATTTCTTACAGGACGTTCTTTAGGATTTACATTATTTCTTACAGGAATTTGTTTAGGATTTACATTATTTCTTACAGGAAGTGGTTTTGGATTTACATATTTCTTACAGGAAGTTGTTTAGGATGTACATTATTTCTAACAGGAAGTTGTTTAGGATTTACATTATTTCTTACAGGAAGTTGTTTTGGATTTACATTATTTCTTACAGGAAGTTGTTTTGGATTTACATATTTCTTACAGGAAGTTGTTTAGGATGTACATTATTTCTAACAGGAAGTTGTTTAGGATTTACATTATTTCTTACAGGAAGTTGTTTTGGATTTACATATTTCTTACAGGAAGTTGTTTAGGATTTACATTATTTCTAACAGGAAGTTGTTTTGGATTCACATATTTCTTACAGGAAGTTGTTTTGGATTTACATTATTTCTTACAGGAAAATGTTTTGGATTTACATATTTCTTACAGGAAGTTGTTTAGGATTTACATTATTTCTAACAGGAAGTTGTTTTGGATTTACATATTTCTTACAGGAAGTTGTTTTGGATTTACATTATTTCTTACAGGAAGTTGTTTAGGATTTACATTATTTCTTACAGGAAAATGTTTTGGATTTACATATTTCTTACAGGAAGTTGTTTAGGATGTACATTATTTCTAACAGGAAGTTGTTTAGGATTTACATTATTTCTTACAGGAAGTTGTTTTGGATTTACATATTTCTTACAGGAAGTTGTTTAGAATGTACATTATTTCTAACAGGAAGTTGTTTAGGATTTACATTATTTCTTACAGGAAGTTGTTTTGGATTTACATATTTCTTATAGGAAGTTGTTTAGGATTTACATTATTTCTAACAGGAAGTTGTTTTGGATTTACATATTTCTTACAGGAAGTTGTTTTGGATTTACATTATTTCTTACAGGAAGTTGTTTAGGATTTACATTATTTCTTACAGGAAGTTGTTTAGGATTTACATATTTCTTACAGGAAGTTGTTTAGGATTTACATTATTTCTTACAGGAAGTTGTTTAGGATTTACATTATTTCTTACAGGAAGTGGTTTAGGATTTACATTATTTCTTACAGGAAGTTAGTTAGGATTAGCATTATTCCTTACAGGAAGTTGTTTAGGATTTACATTATTTCTTACAGGAAGTTAGTTAGGATTCACATTATTTCTTACAGCAAGTTTTTTTGATTTACATTATTTCCTAGAGGATGTTTTTTAGGATTTACATTATTTCTTACAGGAAGTTGTTTTGGGTTTACATTATTTCTTACAGGAAGTTGTTTTGGATTTACATTATTTCTTACAGGACGTTCTTTAGGATTTACATTATTTCTTACAGGAATTTGTTTAGGATTTACATTATTTCTTACAGGAAGTGGTTTTGGATGTACATTATTTCCTACTGGAAGTTGTTTTGGATTTACAATATTTCTTACAGGAAGTTGTTTAGGATTTACATTATTTCTTACAGGAAGTTGTTTTGGATTTACATTATTTCTTACAGGAAGTTGTTTAGGATTTACATTATTTCTTACAGGAAGTTGTTTTGGATTTACATTATTTCTTACAGGACGTTCTTTAGGATTTACATTATTTCTTACAGGAATTTGTTTAGGATTTACATTATTTCTTACAGGAAGTGGTTTAGGATTTACATTATTTCTTACAGGAAGTTGTTTTGGATTTACATTATTTCTTACAGGACGTTCTTTAGGATTTACATTATTTCTTACAGGAATTTGTTTAGGATTTACATTATTTCTTACAGGAAGTGGTTTTGGATTTACATATTTCTTACAGGAAGTTGTTTAGGATGTACATTATTTCTTACAGGAAGTTGTTTTGGATTTACATTATTTCTTACAGGAAGTTGTTTTGGATTTACATTATTTCTTACAGGACGTTCTTTAGGATTTACATTATTTCTTACAGGAATTTGTTTAGGATTTACATTATTTCTTACAGGAAGTGGTTTTGGATGTACATTATTTCCTACTGGAAGTTGTTTTGGATTTACAATATTTCTTACAGGAAGTTGTTTAGGATTTACATTATTTCTTACAGGAAGTTGTTTTGGATTTACATTATTTCTTACAGGAAGTTGTTTAGGATTTACATTATTTCTTACAGGAAGTTGTTTTGGATTTACATTATTTCTTACAGGACGTTCTTTAGGATTTACATTATTTCTTACAGGAATTTGTTTAGGATTTACATTATTTCTTACAGGAAGTGGTTTAGGATTTACATTATTTCTTACAGGAAGTTGTTTTGGATTTACATTATTTCTTACAGGACGTTCTTTAGGATTTACATTATTTCTTACAGGAATTTGTTTAGGATTTACATTATTTCTTACAGGAAGTGGTTTTGGATTTACATATTTCTTACAGGAAGTTGTTTAGGATGTACATTATTTCTAACAGGAAGTTGTTTAGGATTTACATTATTTCTTACAGGAAGTTGTTTTGGATTTACATATTTCTTATAGGAAGTTGTTTAGGATTTACATTATTTCTAACAGGAAGTTGTTTTGGATTTACATATTTCTTACAGGAAGTTGTTTTGGATTTACATTATTTCTTACAGGAAGTTGTTTAGGATTTACATTATTTCTTACAGGAAGTTGTTTTGGATTTACATATTTCTTACAGGAAGTTGTTTAGGATTTACATTATTTCTTACAGGAAGTTGTTTTGGAGTTACATATTTCTTACAGGAAGTTGTTTAGGATGTACATTATTTCTAACAGGAAGTTGTTTAGGATTTACATTATTTCTTACAGGAAGTTGTTTTGGATTTACATATTTCTTACAGGAAGTTGTTTAGGATTTACATTATTTCTAACAGGAAGTTGTTTAGGATGTACATATTTCTTACAGGAAGTTGTTTTGGATTTACATTATTTCTTACAGGAAGTTGTTTAGGATTTACATTATTTCTTACAGGAAAATGTTTTGGATTTACATATTTCTTACAGGAAGTTGTTTAGGATGTACATTATTTCTAACAGGAAGTTGTTTAGGATTTACATTATTTCTTACAGGAAGTTGTTTTGGATTTACATATTTCTTACAGGAAGTTGTTTAGGATTTACATTATTTCTAACAGGAAGTTGTTTTGGATTTACATATTTCTTACAGGAAGTTGTTTTGGATTTACATTATTTCTTACAGGAAGTTGTTTAGGATTTACATTATTTCTTACAGGAAGTTGTTTTGGATTTACATATTTCTTACAGGAAGTTGTTTAGGATGTACATTATTTCTAACAGGAAGTTGTTTAGGATTTACATTATTTCTTACAGGAAGTTGTTTTGGATTTACATTATTTCTTACAGGAAGTTGTTTAGGATTTACATTATTTCTTACAGGAAGTTGTTTTGGATTTACATTATTTCTTACAGGAAGTTGTTTAGGATTTACATTATTTCTTACAGGAAGTTGTTTAGGATTTACATTATTTCTTACAGGAAGTTAGTTAGGATTAGCATTATTTCTTACAGGAAGTTGTTTAGGATTTACATTATTTCTTACAGGAAGTTGTTTAGGATTTACATTATTTCTTACAGGAAGTTAGTTAGGATTAGCATTATTCCTTACAGGAAGTTGTTTAGGATTTACATTATTTCTTACAGGAAGTTAGTTAGGATTTACATTACTTCTTACAGGAAGTTAGTTAGGATTAGCATTATTTCTTACGGGAAGTTGTTTTGGATATACATTATTTCTTACAGGAAATTGTTTAATATTTACATTATTTCTTACAGGAAGTTGTTTATATTTACATTGTTTATTACAGGAAGTTGTTTTGGATGTACATTATTTCCTACAGGAAGTTAGTTAGGATTAGCATTATTCCTTAAAGGAAGTTGTTTAGGATTTACATTATTTCTTACAGGAAGTTGTTTAGGATTCACATTATTTCTTACAGGAAGTTGTTTAGGATTTACATTATTTCCTACAGGAAGTTAGTTAGGATTTACATTATTTCTTACTGGAAGTTGTTTAGGATTTACATTATTTCTTACAGGAAGTTGTTTAGGATTTACATTATTTCTTACAGGAAGTTGTTTAAAGATTACATTATTTCCTACAGGAAGTTGTTTAGGATTTACATTATTTCTTACAGGAAGTTCTTTAGGATTTACATGATTTCTTACAGGAAGTTAGTTAGGATTAGCATTATTCCATACAGGAAGTTGTTTAGGATTTACATTATTTCTTACAGGAAGTTGTTTAATATTTAGATTATTTCTTACAGGAAGTTGTTTAATATTTACATTATTTCTTACAGGAAGTTGTTTTGGATTTACATGATTTCCTACAGGAAGTTGTTTTGGGTTTACATTATTTCTTACAAGAAGTTGTTTAGGATTTACATTTTTTCCTACAGGAAGTTGTTTAGGATTTACATTATTTCTTACAGGAAGTTGTTTAATATTTAGATTATTTCTTACAGGAAGTTGTTTAATATTTACATTATTTCTTACAGGAAGTTGTTTTGGATTTACATGATTTCCTACAGGAAGTTGTTTTGGGTTTACATTATTTCTTACAAGAAGTTGTTTAGGATTTACATTTTTTCCTACAGGAAGTTGTTTAGGATTTACATTATTTCTTACAGGAAGTTGTTTAATATTTAGATTATTTCTTACAGGAAGTTGTTTAATATTTACATTATTTCTTACAGGAAGTTGTTTTGGATTTACATGATTTCCTACAGGAAGTTGTTTTGGGTTTACATTATTTCTCACAGGAAGTGGTTTAGGATTTACATTATTTCCTACAGGAAGTGGTTTAGGATTTACATTATTTCCTACAGGAAGTGGTTTAGGATTTACATTATTTCTTACAGGAAGTTGTTTTGGTTTTCATGCAGTTCGGTCTGTTTGCACCGGATCACTTAAAAAAAAAAAAAAAAAAGGTTCCACAATATTCCACGTGTCCCATCCTGACTGCACATCCCTCCCCTCCCCCGCGCTCGCCATCCAGACCATTGTTGGAAGTGGTGGATCCTGTACGGCCTTAAGGTCATTCCACCGTGATTAAAGTAGGACTTGTTCAATGAGAGACAGTTTGTGGAGACCCAGAGAGGGGGAGGGGGCCGGAATCCTTTTCTGTCCATGCTAGCGGAGCAAAGGCAAGCAGAGCAGAAGGAACGCTCAGTTCTTCCCGCCCCCCTGCAAATACAATCATCATCAGAAGATAATTGGACAGGACCCACAAAAATGTAGGAATCACAACAAGACGGAACGATTCCCGGAAGATCCTTCCCTTCTTCGAGTACAGAAGTCAGAGAACGGCTTGATGAGCTCCGGGTACAAATTGGTACAATTTGACATTTTTGAAAGAAAGATACTGCTGTTCTAAATGTGTCCACCGGATGTCGCAATAGCAATTTTTTAGATCCCACGTGACTTCAGAGGGGGCGGAGCTATGTGTAATGTTAAGATAGAGGCAACACTTCCTGTTTGGACTCTAGTAATCCATCCATTTATCCATTTTCTACCGCGTAATTACGCTGCTTATTAGTGATAGTCTACAAAGTATGGATTGTTTCATTCAAAGATGTTGTTGGTAATGTGACTTGTCACATTTGATCGTTGTGTGGGGGTGATGTGGCCAGCGCGCTTGCAGGAGCAAAGGTCACCGCCGCTGTCCATGGTGCTGAGGACGAGCACCATCGGCATGTGCTGACGGCGAGACACAGCTGGCAGGTGATTTGATTTCACAGGTGGTACGTGTTAATCTAATCATCTGTTGTCTTGAACAGTGAGCGGAGGGAGAGGAAGTTTGGAGAGAGACTGAAAGGTCCTGGAGAAAACGTATAACTGACGAGTGTGTTGAAAAACATTAAATTTGTTGTACAACTCTGTACGCTTGGCTACTTTGACGTACGTATTCGTAGAACCGCAAGACAGCGACTTCTAGGGATGATGTTTCATAAGAAATGATTGAGTTCGAGCCCATTATTGAATGCTCCTATTGAACCGATTCCTTATTGATTCTCGTATTGAATCCAGATAGGTTGTTGTATATGGAAAAAAACCACAATATTTGGTTTAACAAAAGCTCACTTTTATTTTATAAGAAAAAAACAAAATAAAATAAATAAATAAATATTGACTGTTACCCCCCTAAAAAATAAAAAATATTGACTATTGTTACCCAAAGTATATGAAGTGGGATTTTTCAGAAAAACAAATATATACAGTAACACAAAAACAACCTGTCTCTGTGATCACTATAGGTGTATAAATAATAATATAGTGTTGAATAAAATCAGTCCCTTGGGCACAAAACTGAAAGTAATACAGCGCTCCAAAAAGTGCACTTCTGCTGCTATTGGAACATACTAACTACACACACTATGACACTAAGAACACCACAGTCATCAATCAACAATTCTTCTTCCCTTACATGAGAGCGAAGCCTGGCAATAATTGCATATTGCCTGTTCTGCCCTCACTATACGTGTTGAGGTTACACAGTTTGGCAGACAGCTAACAAACAATCCAAAGCTGATTAACCCATTTAGGCTCTTTATTGTTGTTGATCTTGCTTTGTCTTTTCCTATCTTTACTTTGGTCTTGCACTGGACTGTTATTTTTTTTTTTTTAATTGAAATACACACAATGACAAATGTATAAGCTATGTGATTCAATTAACATACTGAAATGTAATACACAATATGTAAATATTAGCTTCACACAAATATACAGTACTATCATCAAACAAATACTTCTGAGTGTTGAAACTATTTTGATGATGGGAATATACAACTGGCAGCCATTTTAAGTTCCTCAAAACATCCATTGAAACAGTGCACAAAAATTGTTTTTCAATAAACATCTTAGTATCAAACTTAAACACTTTCCACCTTAATATTGAGTTACATAAACAAGTTAAACAGTTTACTTACAGACTTATCTTTTCCAAGGCTTGTAAGAGCTAACACAACTTGTCTACTTCTCAATTGTCTCAACCCGGAAGTGCCCAAACCAGGGGTGTCAAACTCAAATACAGAGTGAGCCAAAATTTAAAACTGAACAAAGCCGCGGGCCAAGGTTGAACACATGAACCTTTTAATAGGGACCCAAACAAGTTTTGCATTGAATATTGAACAAGCAAGGCTTATAGAACTTTATAGTGACATGCAAAATTGAGTTTCAAATAATAATAATAATAATTAAAAAGTATGAATGGCATATCAAATACAATTTAAATAAAAATGTTATGCCTCTTTTCTATTTGCAGCCTTCTGAGGTAAATATCAACATTAACTTTTTCCACAGGCTAATAAATTAGAAAATAAAATAACAATGAATGAACAACCATTCAGGACTTTAAACTGCTCAGTTTGCAACACACTGATCTAATCTGATGTGCCCAAGCCAGATACCTGCCATTTTTTCTTGGATGCTAGTTCATAAATGTCGGGGCTCAGGCTTTGAGCTGAGGCAACCTTCATTATCGTACAAAGTTGTTCATCAGTCACTATACCTCGTAGTCCACCCGGACCACAGTCTTGGGGGCGTGCTTTAAAGGCACTGCGTTTATCGTCCTCCATAAGCTGTCGTCACGTCTGCTTTTCATCCATTCCAACAATGTGCCCACCCAGTCGCAAAACATGTGCGACTTCAGCACGCACACATATGAAAATGCAATGCATACTTGGCCAACAGCGATACAGGTTACACTGACGGTGCCCGTATAAATAACTTTAACACTGTTAGAAATATGCGCCACAATGTGAATCCACACCAAACAAGAATGACAAACACATTTCGGGGGAACATCCGCACCGTAACACAACATAAACACAACAAAACAAATACCCAGAATCCCATGCACCCCCCCATGCGTCGGTTGAGGTGGGTGGGGTTGGGGGGCGGGCCAGAGTTTGACACCCGTGGCCCAAACTAATGACGCGTAGTATTTTCATATCGCCACCAGGTGTCAGTAAGAGTCTACAATCAAATGGGCATAACATTGCAGGTCCCACAGGGCATTTCCTGTACGTGGGAAGGGATTCGTTCGCAGGGATTCGAATAAAGAACCATCTCTTTTTCTTTACTATAGTGGCCTCGATAACGGGAACCGGTTCTCAAAAAGGGATTCGAGTCCATGGAATCGGTTCTTTTTTTATCGAACAACCGGGAGAACCGATTTCGAACATCATCCCTAGCGACTTCTACAATCGTCTGTACATGTCCTGTTGTAATTAAGACTGGGGACACATTTTCTGATAAATATGCTGAAATAAAATGTATTCCCTTCTAACTTCATGTGTGATTAATGAAACGAGTCCAAATTGACAAGTTGTGTTGTAGACGATGCTACGTATGTGCGGAATAAACCACGTGACGTTAAAATGAGTAAATGACAATAATAACAACATCATTTGATTTTGATATTATGATTAATTTTATCTTGATTAATTAAAAATGAACACCAGTGGGAGTATTTTAAAACTCTTCCAGACTCAATTCCACCTATTTGAACATTATCACATCATTAATTAATTCAGAAAGGGTAAACAACGACAAACAACATTATGATTTGTAAATGTTTTGGTCTATTTTTTTAAAGAAAGAAAACAATTTGAATTTGTCTTTATTTTTAAGTTATCATGCCACATGGGAACAGATTTTTCCTGATCTAAAATCATTTTTTGTCCGGCAAATGAACATGATTGAAATTCAGCCAACTTTCCCCGCACATTTTGGCCAATCATCGTTTGCATTTGATCAGTAATTGATTATTTTTTCAACAAATGTCCCTCCTTTAACTACAAAGAGGGATTATCACAACCAAGTTTTAGAAGTTGTACTTCCGTGGGCAAATTTAACACCAAAACAAAAACCCTCCAAAAATTCCTATAAAATCAGGCATTTAAAAAAAAAAATAAAGGATTTTTTTATGGCTACCAATGTTTAAAAAAAATGTCTGCACTTGAGTTTACAGTAGTTAGAGGATTCATATGGCCCTGTTTGTCCCAGGTAAACCTGACACATGGAACGTGACGAATTGGGGCGTGCACTATCCAGTGTTGAATATCCCATGGCAATTCCAACTTTGCCAACAGCATCAGTTGCTATCTAGAGTGGCACTTTCCATCATTTTCAGCAGACTGCTGTCAGAGTATGTTGGTGACAAACCCCAAGATGCAGAGATGGCAGGCTTTGTCCAGGAAAACATGATTTAATTTAACACTATAGCAAAAAAACAAACAAAAGGGTACAAACAAAAGGCGCGCACAAGGCGGAGAACAAACTTGGCTATGAACTAAAATAGCACAAAGGCTAAATGTCGACAAGAAACAAAAACACTTACTGTGACAGGAAGGAACTATGACATGAGCAGAGTGAACAAAAGTAGACAGAGCTACAACGACAAGTATTATGACAGGTAGTAGTGACCAGGTGCCAATCAGCCACAGCTGAGGGGACAAAGCACTCAGGGAGATAATCAGGAAATAACCAAAATAAGAGCACTGACAGGAAACAAAGACAGGAAAAACCAAAACCTAACTGAACTGTCAGTGACAAACCTGACAACTGCATTGCAAAATGTTTAAGTCCCCCCCCCCTTCCTCTTACACAAGATCCACCATGGACCCATTGTAATACCTTCCCTCCTGTCATATGTAAATAAAGATTTTTTTCTCCCCTAAAAAAAACAAAAAATTCTGATTCTAAAATAGAGTTAGAATTTTCAAAATTCTATTTTTATTTTTTTAAGAGTGAATTAAAAAAAAAAAAGGCTTCTAGACCATCTCCATGCTTACTCGCTTGCACATACATCATTCGTCAGCAGTTAAGAGGAGATTTTTTTTCACATGTAACCTGTTATGAAAAGGTTATTACACACGGTCTTAGTAGATCACCTGCAACACGCCATTTAGTGCGTGTTATTTGGGACTTTAGTAAATCAGGCCCTTGGTCTGTAAATTAATTTTTTCATCACGTGTATATGGTTTATGTCAATTGTATTTTTCCATCACTTACAGCTAATGACTTAGACTTAGACTAAGGTGTTATCGGTAAGAAAAACCTAACAAAAATGTGTATATATGTGTGTTTTGGCGTAGTTCAAACCCAAGATGCAAGGCAGGAATGATGCCTTTGCAAAAAAACAAAAACATTTCTTATTACCCCACTCCCTCTCCTCTGTTGCAAGTTCAGTGGATTCTATGTAAGATGCTTATGTGTGCTTATGGCTATTGAGATTATTTGTCTTGGCCTCAGTGTGGACCCCCTCCACAGTAGCCCAGTCCGAGATCGAACCTTTTTTTACTTACTTTACTCACTGCTCTTGAATGGGATTGTGCTGAAAATCTGAATTTCCCCCTCGGGAACTAACAAAGTACACGATTGACGATTATTAAAATTCTACAAATGACAGGCATGTTATGATAAATGGGTTATACTTGTATAGCGCTTTTCTACCTTCAAGGTACTCAAAGCGCTTTGACACTATTTCCACATTCACCCATTCACATACACATTCACACACTGATGGCGGGAGCTGCCATGCAAGGCCCTAACCACCACCCATCAGGAGCAAGGGTGAAACGTCTTGCTCAAGGACACAACGGACGTGACTACGTTGGTAGAAGGTGGGGATTGAACCAGGAACCCTTCGGTTGCTGGCACGGTGACTCTCCCAACCTGCACCACGCCGTTCCCCCTTGTGTTAAACATAAGAGTCCAAAAAAAGAATAAAAACAAAAACCAAGATCCAGGCTAAAATGAAAATGGAAAGTAAATGTGGAGGGAGATATGGCCAGTGCTGCCTGCAGGAGCAAAGGTCACCGCCTCTGTCCATGGTGCTGAGGACAGAGCACCATCAGACGGGGGGGGCGTGGCAGTGCTGACGGCGAGACACAGCTGGCAGATGATTAGATTTCACAGGTGGTACGTGCTAATCTAATCATCTGTTGTCTTTAACAGTAAGCGACCGGGAGCAAGAGGGGAGAGAGGATACGGACGTGGCTGAAAAGTCACGTTCTGCGGGAGAAAGATTGTGGATAAAAACCTATGTACATTAAAAACTTTGTTAAAAACTGCACGCTTGGCTCCTGTGCCGTGTCTACCATGGAACTGCTAGGAAGCGACTTCCACAGTAACTAACCACGAAAACGACACAAAAATAAGACATAGGAACAAACCCTAAATGTGGTATTAGCATGACGCTAGGAGACAACCAGGCAAACTATACTAGACAAAAAGTACACAACGTAGTTTTCTTCCGCCTTGTATTACTCTGCGTACGTCTTCACATAACTACTTTTGGCTCAGCGAGTCGAACCTGAAGTCAAAAAAGCACAAACTAATATTTAATACAGCAAAAGTGCATGTAACCTAAAAGAAAAGAAGCTAACACAAATGTGCAAAACAAGACTGGTGTGGGCTCCAGCCAACAGCCCAGGCAGGACCGGGCGAAGTAGGCGATGAGCTGGGACTGAGGTCCCGGACTTTGCAGCCTGATTAGGCCAAAAACCGGATGCAGCTGTAGGACCTAAAAAGGGACACAACATAGAGAGGGAGAGTCAGAGAGAGGAAGAGGCTGCAACAGTCTGTAACCATCAAACAAGTACTGCCTGTTAGTATATAGTTAGCATATAGTTAGCATATAGTTAGCATATCCCAGGGTTAGTTCTTGCCTGCGTAAAAAAGTCAAATGGCCACAGACAGCTTTTGGGTTTTTTTCCGGGGTAAAAAAGTTTTGAAAACTTGCAAAGTTAAGAGAATATCAGAGTCTTGGCTTTGTCACCTTTTGCATTACCGCCTTCAGTCAGAGGTGCGCCGCCTCCAAAGTACACATATAGTACATCAAATAGAGATTTATTATCATATCGTCTGGCTTTGATTGGGTCTGCACCGCCGCGAGCTGGAGAGAGACAGACCTCGATGGATGTCACCGACCTCTTCATCGAGGCGGGCCAGCCAGGTCCACCTTAACTGGAGGAGGAACACGAGGTCAGCGTGCGAATTGAGGCGCGGTGACCTCGCGGCGATGCTTGGAAAAGTTACAAAGGACCAAAAAAAAAACGTGTACGTTTGACATCTGAGCTGCTTTAAGACCGCGCCCTTTTCAAGTTTGTGACTTTTCTGTTGCGAGGCAACTCATTTCACTTAGACATCGTAATTGACTTCCTGCTTTTAACTAAGTTTAAATGTGGCATTATCACGATAGTATTAAAAACTCTATCGTCGGCCAAATTTGAATCATTCCTGCAACCCTGTTCGGCAACAAGCATTGCCTTTTAAAGGCACACACACCGCTCTCATGAAACATCGCTCAACTGGTCTGTTGTTGTTTTCAATCGATGTAAATCACCTCTGTGATAATGTGTCGGCCTCCCATTTTTATGCAGATAAAGCGGTCATATATTGTTCGTCCCCCACAGAAGTGCAAACTTTCCAACTCTTGCAGTTTGCTTTTGATGTTGTTCAGTCCCATTTGACTCAGTTGAAACTGACACTCCCATTGCACCCTTCGAGACTTTGGCGAGAGTATAGACCTGGTCCACAGTTCGTTGTTGCATCAAGTATTATTAAAGTTGAAAATGCACTGGATATATCGTGCCGTGGAACCCGCAATTTCGCCCTTTTTTGTGTTTTTTTCCCACCAGAGTCAATCTTTTAGTTTTTTATTATTTTTTTCGTCTTTACTATATTGTTCGTCCTCCGGAGAAGTGTGAACCCTTGAACTCTTGCAGTTTGCTTTTGATGTTGTTCAGTCCCATTTGACTCAGTTGAAACTGACACTCCCATTGCACCCTCCGGGACTTTGGCGAGAGTATAGACCTGGTCCACAGTTCATTGTTGCATTAAGTATAATTAAAGTTGAAACTGCACTGGATATATCGTGCCGTGGAACCCGCAATTTCACCATTTCTTGTGTTTTTTTCCGACCAGAGTCAATCTTTTAGTTTTTCATTAGTTTTTTCGTCTTTACTATATTGTTCGTTCCCCGGAGAAGTGCGAACCTTCCAACTCTTGCAGTTTGCTTTTGATGTTGTTCAGTCCCATTTGACTCAGTTGAAACTGACACTCCCATTGCACCCTCAGGGACTTTGGCGAGAGTATAGACCTGGTCCACAGTTCGTTGTTGCATTAAGTATTATTAAAGTTGAAAATGCACTGGATATATCGTGCCGTGGAACCCGCAATTTCGCCCTTTTTTGTGTTTTTTTCCCACCAGAGTCAATCTTTTAGTTTTTTATTATTTTTTTCGTCTTTACTATATTGTTCGTCCCCCGGAGAAGTGCGAACCCTTAAACTCTTGCAGTTTGCTTTTGATGTTGTTCAGTCCCATTTGACTCAGTTGAAACTGACACTCCCATTGCACCCTTCAGGACTTTGGCAAGAGTATAGACCCGGTCCACAGTTCGTTGTTGCATTAAGTATTATTAAAGTTGAAAATGCACTGGATATATCGTGCCGTGGAACCCGCAATTTCACCCTTTTTTGTGTTTTTTTTCCCACCAGAGTCAATCTTTTAGTTTTTCATTAGTTTTTTCGTCTTTACTATATTGTTTGTCCTCCGGAGAAGTGCGAACCTTCCAACTCTTGCAGTTTAATTTTGATGTTGTTCAGTCCCATTTGACTCAGTTGAAACTGACACTCCCATTGCACCCTCTGGGACTTTGGCGAGAGTATAGACCTGGTCCAAAGTTCGTTGTTGCATTAAGTATTATTAAAGTTGAAAATGCACTGGATATATCGTGCCGTGGAACCCGCAATTTCGCTTTTTTTGTGTTTTTTTCCCACCAGAGTCAATCTTTTAGTTTTTCATTAGTTTTTTCGTATTTACTATATTGTTCGTCCTCCGGAGAAGTGCGGACCCTTAAACTCTTGCAGTTTGCTTTTGATGTTGTTCAGTCCCATTTGACTCAGTTGAAACTGACACTCCCATTGCACCCTCAGGGACTTTGGCGAGAGTATAGACCTGGTCCACAGTTCGTTGTTGCATTAAGTATTATTAAAGTTGAAAATGCACTGGATATATCGTGCCGTGGAACCCGCAATTTCACCCTTTTTTGTTTTTCCCCCCCACCAGCTACAAACGCAGAAGAAAAAATATATAAATATAAATATTAGAAACAGAAAATGTGTTTTTAAGTTTTTTCCTCAAAAGTCGCACGCAGTTAAAGAGTTAATTTTGGTTGACTAATTCAGCGTTATCTAACCCATACTTGCCAACCTTGAGACCTCCGATTTCGGGAAGTGGAAGGTGGGGTTGGGGGGCGTGGTCGCGGTGGGGCGGGGCGTGGTCGGGGGCGTGGTTAAGACAGGAGTATATTGACAGCTAGAATTCACCAAGTCAAGTATTTCATATATATATATATATATATATATATATATATATATATATATACATATATATATATACATCCTGAAAATATGCAAACAAAACTGTGTTTAGATAATTGATACTTCAAACTTGCATAAATAAATCTTAAGGAATATAACATAACTTGGCTTCTGAGAGTTTCAAAATGTAATGAATAAAATGCTAAAGTTGTTGATAAACAAGCAATTATTTTAATAATTAAATATGGTTATTTTAAGTGAATTATTATGAGATTTTAAAATTCAAATATGTTTATTTTAATGTATAATTCTATGGCTGGACGTAATAAGAAGTCAGAAAAAATACAAATAAAAATACAATAAATTTTGATGTTTTTAGCAAAATATAGTAAAAATGTATTTAGTTTTTTTTTTTTTTTAATTAATAAATATATTTATTTTTAGGTAAGATAAACATCCATCCATCCATCCATTTTCTACCGCTTATTCCCTTTTTGGGGTCGCGGGGGGCGCTGGAGCCTATCTCAGCTACAATCGGGCGGAAGGCGGCGTACACCCTGGACAAGTCGCCACCTCATCGCAGGGCCAACACATAATAATACAATTTATCTCTAGTCTGGATGATTTAGTTCTTGTCACCCTGTTGTCCTCCTGTTGTGAAAAAAGGCTGTCCTCATTCAGGTCCACATGGAGCTAGAGGGGGCGTGGCCTCCCGGGACAAATATTCTCCCGAAAATCTCCCGGTTTTCAGCCGGAGATGGAAGCCACGCCCCCTCCAGCTCCATGCGACCTGAGTGAGGACAGCCTTTTTTCATGACGGGAGGACAACAGGGTGACAAGAACTAAATCATCCAGACTAGAGATAAATTGTATTATTATGTTTATCTTACATAAAAATACATATATTTATTAATAAAAAAAAATAAAAAAAATACATTTTTACTATATTTTGCTAAAAACATCAAAATTAATTGTATTTTTCTTTGTATTTTTTCCTGACTCCTTATTACATCCAGCCATAGAATTATACATTAAAATAAACATATTTGAAATAATTGATTTTAAATTATCATAATAATTCATTTAAAATGACCATATTTAATTATTAAAATAATTGCTTGTTTATCAACAACTTTAGCATTTTATTCATTACATTTTGAAACTCTCAGAAGCCAAGTTATGTTAAATTCCTTAATATTTAGTTATGCAAGTTTGAAGTATCAATTATCCAAACACAGTTTTGTTTGCATATTTTCAGTTACACCTTTTGAATGCAATTACTGAAATAAATCAAGTTTTTCAAAATATTCTAATTTACTGGCTTTTACCTGTATGTATATATATATATATATATATATATATATATATATATATATATATATATATGTATGAAATACTTGACTTGGTGAATTCTAGCTGTCAATATACTCCTCCCCTCTTAACCACGCCCCCAACCACGCCCCGCCCCACCCCCGACCACGCCCCCACACCCCACCTCCCGAAATCGGAGGTCTCAAGGTTGGCAAGTATGATCTAACCAAACGTGGGCCCCGACTTAAACAAGTTGAAAAACTTATTGGGGTGTTACCATTTAGTGGTCAATTGTACGGAATATGTACTTCACTGTGCAATCTACTAATACAAGTTTATATCAATCAATCAATCATGTATGCAGTACTTTCGCCACCCTGCAGGGGGCAACAGCGAAGCATATATGTGACAATGAAGCAGCAGTGGGGTAAGTAGAAGAAGACTACTCCTTCAACCATTCAAACTGGGGTTGCTCATGTGTGCAGTACTCCCGCCACCCTGCAGGGGGCAACATCGAAACATGTGTGTGACAATGAAGCAGCAGTGGGATAAGTAGAAGAAGACTACTCCTTCAACCATTCAAACTTGGGTTGCTCATGTGTGCAGTACTCCTGCCACCCTGCAGGGGGCAACATCGAGGCATGTGTGTGACGATGAAGCAGCAGTGGGGTAAGTAGAAGAAAACTACTCTTTCGACCAAAAATGTTTTTATCGACCCTCAAAAAAAAAAAAGCTAAATAAATCCCTAAATCGGACTTTTAACAGCGATTCACAACAAAGTGTGAATGTTCTGCCCCGACCCAGTGCTCCAGTCATTCTTTCCTGTCGGACCCGCTGACTTTGTGACGTCTTTCGTATTCGTGGTCATTTTTTTTTTTGCTGAGTCACTCTCTGGCAGAGGTAGTAGAGTAGCCAGAAATTGTACTCAAGTAAGAGTATTGTTACTTTAGAGATGTATTACTCAAGTAAAAGTAAGGAGTAGTCACCCAAATGTTTACTTGAGTAAAAGTAAAAAGTATGTTGTGAAAAAACTACTCAAGTACTGAGTAACTGATGAGTAACCTGTTCGTTTAATGTTGACGGCAACAAGTAATGCACAAAAACTAGCAATGAGCCAGGAATGTCTCTTAAGCAACTAAAACAATAATATATATTAATAAATAATAATACATTAAAATAAAAAAAATTTAGGCTCAGTAGGCATTCATTGATTGAAACTTTTATTAGTAGATTGCACAGTACAGTACATATTCCGTACAATTGACCACTCAATGGTAACACCCCAATAAGTTTTTCAACGTTAATCAATTACTTTAATAAATGACCAAGTCGAGGTGATCTACCTCGAGGACGTGCGGTGAGGTTCATGACTGACTTCATCACAGTCAGATTTACAAACATATGAACCCTAAAGAGTATCTTATTCACCATTTGATTGGCAGCAGTTAACGGGTTATGTTTAAAAGCTCATACCAGCATTCTTCCCTGCTTGGCACTCAGCATCAAGGGTTGGAATTGGGGGTTAAATCACCAAAAATTATTCCCGGGCGCGGCGCCGCTGCTGCCCACTGCTCCCCTCACCTCCCAGGGGGTGAACAAGGGGATGGGTCAAATGCAGAGGACAAATTTCATTACACTTAGTGTGTGTGTGACAATCATTGGTACTTTAACTTAACTTTAACTTTACACATACAAACTATAGCACACAAAAAAGCACATTTAATAAAAAAAAAACGTTATTATGGTCTTACCTTTACTTATAAATGAAGTCCACAACTAAAGCCCTCACTTAAACTTTCCACGTGCAAGATTGAATCTATTTAAAAAAGTGTAACCGAGGGTTTATAAATGTCGCCTATACTGTATGAAACTACAAAATAACAAACACGGAGGCTCCAGTTTACACGAGGACCACTTTATTTACCTTCTTTCAAAAACCTCCGCTCCACTACAACATGTCATCACTTCCGCTCTTGGCGCCTTCAAAATAAGAGCTCAAGGCATATACTGTATAACAGCGCATAAGAGGAACTTAACATCACAAATAGGAAAGCCCATAAAAATAGGTTAAAAAAGTTATTTAATAAGAAGCCAAAAAGTGCAAAAACAATAATGTTCATGTTGGAGGAGTTGTGAATTAGATACACCTGCAGTCTGCAGGTGTACCTAATGTTGTGGCCCTGCAGTCATTCATAACTCCTCCAACACGAACATTACTGTTTTTGCACTTTTTGGCTTCTTATGAAATAACTTTTTTAAATAGATTCAATCTTGCACGTGGAAAGTTTAAGTGTGGGCTTTAGTTGATATAACAATTCTACGGCGGGGGTGCAGGAGGCGGGGCTACTGGAGCCTCAGCCAGTGCGTCTTTTGCAGCCGTTTTATGATCGCTCAGCACAAGAAATACGTTACACACATACAGTTGTTGACAAAATGCACTGTACATTATATACCTCAGCTAACTAAACTATGGAAATGTATAATATAATTCATATAGCAATACAGTCTCACTGCACAGCAGGCCAGCAGTTAGCCGAGTCCGTCCATGTCGAGGCACTGAGTGACGTGCCTCAACTGGCTGCTGTTCACCGCACCGTCTCTTCTCAGTATTTGAACGGCAAATGTGAAAATTCAGTGATTTTGAATAAAAATAATCTAAAACTGGTGAAGTTAAATGGAAAATAACTTTATAGTATAATCACTGCATACATATAACAATTTAATTAATTTTTTTTCTTTTTACATTTTTTTTCTTTCCATGATGGCAGGTGAGGCCCCGCCTCTAGTGACTGCACGTCACTGTGAGCCACAATAACTTAACAGCACCATAGGCTCAGTAGGCATTCATTGATTGAAACTTTTATTAGTAGATTGCACAGTACAGTACATATTCCGTACAATTGACCACTCAATGGTAACACCCCAATAAGTTTTTCAACGTTAATCAATTACTTAATAAATGACCAAGTCGAGGTGATCTACCTCCAGTGACGAGCGGTGAGGTTCATGACTGGTGAGGCACTGACTTCATCACAGTCAGGTTTACAAACATATGAACCCTAAAGAGTATCTTATTCACCATTTGATTGGCAGCAGTTAACGGGTTATGTTTAAAAGCTCATACCAGCATTCTTCCCTGCTTGGCACTCAGCATCAAGGGTTGGAATTGGGGGTTAAATCACCAAAAACGATTCCCGGGCGCGGCGCCGCTGCTGCCCACTGCTCCCCTCACCTTCCAGGGAGTGAATAAGGGGTTGGGTCAAATGCAGACGACAAATTTCATTACACCTAGTGTGTGTGTGACAATCATTGGTACTTTAACTTAACTTTAACTTTACACATACAAACTGTAGCACACAAAAAGGCACATTTAATAAAAAAAAACGTTTTTATGGTCTTACCTTTTATGTAATATATTGGGTTGGAGGCAATAACCAGGCGAGGTGATGAAGTGTGTCTCTTTACTGTAGACTTCAGAACAGACTCAACACGCTTGACGTCATGTGCGCAACACCACGTAAATCGTTGGCCAACCAAAAAGTAACCACAGTACGCTATAGCCAACATTAACCAGGAGATGGCAACAGACAGACATAGATCACTCTATTACATTCCTCCCATTTTACAAATGTAGAAGTTACTCAAAAGAAATAAACAACCAAACCAAAAAAATGCAGCAGCTCAATAAGAAGCCAAAAAGTTGATTGAAACTTTTATTAGTAGATTGCACAGTACAGTACATATTCTGTACAATTAATTGACCACTCAATGGTAATACCCCAATAAGTTTTTCAACTTGTTTAAGTCGGGGTACACGTGTGACGGTCATGTGACCACCTGGCTCTGTTTGATTGGTCCAACGTCATCAGTGACTGCATCTGATTGGTGAAACGCAGGCATGCATAGATCCTACTTTGAAGGTCTGTCTGACAGACCAAAACAATTAAAGCGTGCATTAACAGATCGATAAAAATTAGTAGCGAGTAGCAAGCTGAATGTAGATAAATGGAGCGGAGTAAAAGTAGCGTCTCTTCTCTATAAATGTACTCAAGTAAAAGTAAAAGTATGTTGCATTAAAACTACTCTTAGAAGTACAATTTATCCCAAAAGTTACTCAAGTAGATGTAACTAAGTAATTGTAGCGCGTTACTACCCACCTCTGGCGATCAAAGCTCGTTTAACCCACGTAGCGCTAAATTTGACCACGATAACGCCACACCTTAGGTTTAATTGTGGGCAAAGTTTCCTGTGGATTTTGTTTCATTTTTGTAAGCGTCAACATATGTAGTTTATTTATGTAAAATACACATACTTTTGTAAAGTTTATTTTGTGTTTATATGTTCTGTCGTACAAACCTGAAATGAGGGAAGAAGCGTAAAGAAATAAAACTGAGGACGGAAAATAACTCAAAAGAAGGAACATTAACCATCAACGCAATTTCTGGAGCTTCTGTTTCTTCATGCTGTTAACTATCTGTCCGGCTGCGCATGCTGAAAACGAGTAGCTAGGGCAGAATGATGAATTTATTGACAGTTGCAGTGTGAAAACCGACGTTTTTACTTCCCAACGAAGTAAACGCAGTCTTAAAGGAATGTAACTTCCCGGCGAAACATCCACATTTCCATGTTTGGCTCTTGAACCCGCGGCCATTTTCATTATGCGGTTAAACAGCCCCGTTCCAGTTGGTAGTGTTGTGGGTATCGATACTGAAATATTGATACCAGATCAATTCGCTCTAATATCGATCCTCAAATCGAAATATCGACCCTTTTGTTGAGGGGTGTCAAGACTTTTTACACCAAGGGCAGCGTACTGAAAAGTCATATTGATGTTTTTGTATTCAAAATAATGTTAAAATTTAAATATTGCGTCAGCTTTGTATTATTGGTGATTGATTGATTGATTGATTGATTGATTGATTGCAACTTCATTAGTAGATTACACAGTACAGTACATATTCCGTACAATTGACCACTAAATGGTAACACCCCAATAAGTTTTTCAACTTGTTTACGGGGTCCACGTAAATCAATTAATGGTAAATTCATGGTTTAATTGTGGGCAAAGTTTCCTGTGGATTTTGTTTCATTTCTATAAGCGTCAACATATGTAGTTTATTGTGTGAATGTATCAACACTAAACCTTCTATTTTATTTATGTAAAAAAACACATTGGACGTTATACTTTTGTAAAGTTGATTTTGTGTTTATATGTTCTGTCGTACAAACCTTAAATGAGGGAAGAAGCGTAAAGAAATAAAACTGAGGACGGAAAATAACTCAAAAGAAGGAACATTAACCATCAACGCAACTTCTGGAGCTTCTGTTTCTTCATGCTGTTAACTATCTGTCCGGCTGCGCATGCTGGAAACGAGTAGCGAGGGCAGATTGATGAATTTATTGACAGTTGCAGTGTGAAAACCGATGTTTTTACTTCCCAACGAAGTAAACGCAGTCTTAAAGGAATGTAACTTCCCGGCGAAACATCCACATTTCCATGTTTGGCCCTTGAACCTGCGGCCATTTTCATATGCGGTTAAACAGCCCTGTTCTAGTTGGTAGTGTTGTGGGGATCGATACTGAAATATCGATACCAGATCAATTCGCTCTGATAGCGATCCTGAAATCGAAATACCGACCCTTTTGTCCAGGGGTGTCAAGACTTTTTACACCAAGGGCAGCGTACTGAAAAGTCATATTGATGTTTTTGTATTCAAAATAATGCTAAAAGTTAAATATTGCGTCAGCTTTGTATTATTGGTGATTGATTGATTGATTGATTGATTGCAACTTTATTAGTAGATTACACAGTACAGTACATATTCCGTACAATTGACCACTAAATGGTAACACCCCAATAAGTTTTTCAATTTGTTTAAGTCGGGGTCTACGTAAATCAATTAATGGTAAATTCATGGTTTAATTGTGGGCAAAGTTTCCTGTGGATTTTGTTTCATTTCTATAAGCGTCAACATATGTAGTTTATTGTGTGAATGTATCAACACTAAACCTTCTATTTTATTTATGTAAAAAAACACATTGGACGTTATACTTTTGTCAAGTTGATTTTGTGTTTATATTTTCTGTCGTACAAACCTGAAATGAGGGAAGAAGCGTAAAGAAATAAAACTGAGGACGGAAAATAACTCAAAAGAAGGAACATTAACCATCAACGCAACTTCTGGAGCTTCTGTTTCTTCATGCTGTTAACTATCTGTCCGGCTGCGCATGCTGGAAACGAGTAGCGAGGGCAGAATGATGAATTTATTGACAGTTGCAGTGTGAAAACCGATGTTTTTACTTCCCAACGAAGTAAACGCAGTCTTAAAGGAATGTAACTTCCTGGCGAAACATCCACATTTCCATGTTTGGCTCTTGAACCCGTGGCCATTTTCATTATGCGGTTAAACAGCCCTGTTCTAGTTGGTAGTGTTGTGGGGGTCGATACTGAAATATCGATACCAGATCAATTCGCTCTAATATCGATCCTCAAATCGAAATATCGACACTTTTGTTGAGGGGTGTCCAGACTTTTTACACTGAAAAGTCATATTGATATTTTTATATTCAAAATAACGCTACAAATAAAATATTGCGTCAGCTTTGTATTATTGGCGACTATTATTAATTATTATTTGGAAGATTTCAACTTTCTCTTACCGACTTGTTTGCTGTTTTTTTCTTAAATTGTTATTGTTTTTTTCCCCCCATGTAAGAATAGAATAAAAATATTAATAATACGACTGCATAACCCTGCCTTTACAAAAATATGAATGTCCAGTTACACATTTAACAGTTTTTATTATGGTTGTTGTCATTTTTCACATTAACTTATAAGTCGGTATTATTTTATTTTGAATTAACGAACTGAACTTTGTTCAGATTTAAAATATATTTAATTTTTATCTTGAGAGCTTTTAATATTATAGATCAGGGGTGTGTAAACTTTTTTTTTTTCAACCAAGGACTGAAAAGTCTAATATTATATACATTTGATATTTATTTAAAGACACAACTTTGTGTTTTTGGT